>NC_056523.1:328833027-328994490 GCF_019175285.1 Sceloporus undulatus | reverse complement strand
CCTAAAACACCACCATCACTATAGCTGAGGAATGAGTTGAGGCAGAAGGCAACACATTAATCTGGAATGACATCTGCCCTGAGGATCATCAGATGTCTACGGAGAAGCAAGAAAACACAGCCTCCTCCCCCTCCACCCCCTGTTTTAGAGTCCACTATCATTTCCTTCCACTCCCCACCCAATCTAGCTCAGTGTCTATAAATGTACATATTGTATTTGGCACATCTTTGGTCTCAGCTGGAGTATTGGTCTGAGGTATGGCATTTAAAGAAGATGTGGAGAAAATGGAAAGGATCCAAGGCTGAGTGACAGAGATGCTAAAGACCACTGACAGCCAGCCTGATGATTGGAATGTAAGGAACTTCGCATGTATTTTAAAGGGCTCTCAGAAGTGTTACCAATCCTGGTGATGGCATCTCCTGATGCAACTCTTGGAAGTTTCACAAATCTCCAGCGCTCTTTTTCTAGCCAACAAACAAAAGCCATCTGTGAGAACTGTGTGGTCTTGATCCTCTGATCTCAATGTTAAATTCTGCTTCATCTCAGCAGATCTTGGAAAAGGTTACTCCTCGGAAGAGGAGTCTCTTTGCCCTAGCACTGAGGTCAAGATTGCTAGTTCATCTGCTGACTCAACAGTTGTGTCCTGCATATCTTCATTTTCAGTACCCTTGAAGAACAAGAATAATTCACGCTCCCCTTCTCCCCACAATGTTGTTGTTTTGTTATATGCCTTCAAGTTGACTTTGACTTATAAAAGCCCTTGAGAAGATATATTCCCAGGGTGTTTGCCATTGCCTTCCTCTGAGACTGAAAGAGTAGCTTGCCCAAGATTATCCAGAGAGTTTCATTACCTAGCAGGAAATCAAACCCTGCTGTCCAGAGTCATAGTCCAACACTCAAACCACTACATCATACCACCTCTACCCTTTTACTTTCTTTAAGTCAACCAATATGCCATATCATAGGATAAATCCAAGCTATCTCACAGGACATGTTTGCTTGTGTGATTTGGAGGAGAGAGAGATGACTGTCCAAGAATCTCCTTGGTTCTCCCCAGCATTTTATTTATTTATTTGCCTTATGCAACAAGTGTTCCATCATCATATGGCGATTCCTCTCATCCAAAAGAATTCAAAACCTAGGCTGCATCTGCACTGCAGAATTCATGCAGATGGACACCACTTCAACTGCCAAGGCCCAATGCGATGAGGTTTTGGGATTTGTAGTTTTGTGAGATAGTTACCTGAGCGCTCTGCCACCACAACAAACTACAAATCCCAGGATTCCATAGGACAAAGCCAGTCCTATGTTAAAATGTGTCAAACTGCATTAGTTCTGCAGTCTGACAGCAGCTCTTTAGTTGTCATTGCATACACTAATCAGCTTTCTAAAAGTGACACAAATCATTATTTATTATCATCAATATTTATAAAAATCCATTTATCCAACATAGTCAAAGTGGAAGCCAGGAATGAGCTCTTGAAAGGGACAGGGAGAGATTGGTGCCAAATGGATACTGATCCTTTACTGCAGACTCCTGCAAGACAACATAAATGGACAGAAATCTGAGAGATGAGTAAGTTTCTCAGGCTATATTTTATTCTTTGTCTCATTCTTTCACCCACCAGTTCCAATTCTCTTGTGTTCTGCCCTAACATACCTTTCCACCCATCTTTCTGACCAATGCATTGGCATCTATTGATGAAAGAATGTAAAAGAAAAACAAAGGAGGGAGAATCCAGATGTTACTGTATGTCTGTATCAAGATTATACACATGCAACACTTGCATGTGATTCTGTACATTGCTATGAAAAAAAATCTTGATACTAAGCATTCAGCCAAAGGTTCTCTATAGAACATTTTTAGTTCATGCCATGATAGTAACCCTTTATTGCAAAAACCAACCAATAGTTCCTCACTCGTTCTATCAATCACTTTATTGATACCTCACGTTTCTCTTCAAACTAGGACTTAAGGTGATTTGAGTCCCAGTGATGGAAAAATAATGGCCTGATCCCTATTGCTAGTCCTGCCTAGAATAGAGAGACATTGAATCAATTGGGCTTATCTATGTGTTAACTCATCATTCAACAATTGAATTAATGGGTCTTCTCTAGCTGGCATTCATCCACAGGATTCCAGCCAGTGTTTTGGAGAATATTTAGCAATGTTGTGAGGCTGTAATTTACTGTGATACTGACAATACTAGAGCTCCTTTCCTTCCTTCCTTCCTTCCTTCCTTCCTTCCTTCCTTCCTTCCTTCCTTCCTTCCTTCCTTCCCTCCCTCCCTCCCTCCCTCCCTCCCTCCCTCCCTCTCTCTCTCTTTTCAAAATATAGGTTTGTTTCCACAGCAAGCCACATCACATTTCACGGAGGAGATGGAGCTTTACCTTGATGGAAGTACCTACATGGAAGTTACACAATGCAATGTGATCTTGCACAAAGGAATGTGAATGCATTCATCTATGTGTAATGAAATGGTGCAGCATACAAAAACTCTACCTTCATAACTTTGAACTGTGTACTGCTCTTTTGCAATGGACAGCAATATCACATCACTTCAAGGGGATACTTATGCATGCATAAGGCACCAACAGGTTTCTGGTTTCTATTAGTTGCTCAGCAGCTACTATACTCTTCATCCCAACCCAAATGCTCCTGGGCCAAAGCCACATCATGATGTAGTGTCATACCAAAGAAGCTATTGTGAGAGCAACCAATAGAAGCTCTTGTGTGGCCTTCTTTTTCTTAACATAAGCAATAATGGCTTGTCAGTCCCTCTGGTCTGAACATTATACCATGACTGGAGACCAGGGTTCAATTTACTGCTTGGCCATGGAAACCCACTGGGTGGCCTTGGCTGAGTCACACACTCTCGTCCCCAGAACACCCCATGATAGGGTCACCATAGGGTCACCAAAAGTCAGAAAGAACTCGAAGCTGTCAATATCACTGTCAGAAAAATATGTTCAGAAAGAAGGAAGGAAGAAAAAGAAAGAAAGAAAGAAAGAAAGAAACCATCGCTACTTTTTCTGGGAAATGCCTTTCTCAATTTACTACATGTTTTACTGCCCTCCCCTCCAAATTGGTTAAATGATTCTGTACGTTTGCAGCCTCTGAATTGGGCAGCAATTTCAGGGGTGGAGGCATTTTGCCTCAGCTTCTGATACGCCATTATATTCAATCAGATCCAGATTGCTTTGTTCGATCAAAACACATGAGTGTTATTGGGGTGGGAGAGTTGAGACACGAAGGGAGTGAAAGAGATAGCAAACTCTGTCCCATACCCAGTTAGTGACATTCATGGATGTAAATGCAGTTTACATGGGGCAGATGGCCAGAGACTGGACAGCCATCTGCAGGAGTGCTTTGATTGTGGCTTCCTGCATGGCAGAATGGGGTTGGATTGGATGGCCCTTGTGGTCCCTTCCAGCTCTATGATTCTATCATAATTCTTCTGTAATATTTCAGAAAGTCCAAATAACAGAACAAAACTGTGCAAAATTCCTGCTGTCTATTATTCATCCTGATGCGGCTTCACTACTTTTAGGAAACCTGTTTTTTGATCTGGCCATGAGCAATTACAAAATGTCTTTCCATCTCTATCCTGGGCAACAATGTAAGTTTGCCGCTAGTCTGTAGAGACCTACCCTGCACCAGCATGCCTATTGGATTTTGATCATTGTTGGTTGCCATCACTTGGAATTGATGTTTAGACATCAGACCAACCCCCATTGGCTACAGATTGTTATGACACCATGACATTTCTCACAGTAGGGTTGGGTTAGGTTAACAATTGTCCCAACCTCATCTATGTGAATCACTGAACAATAGAAAGTAACAGCAGCAAAAGAAAGAATGAACTGTTCTGAATAGTAAGAAGTAAATCTGTGCACACAAAGAATTGCTGCAGATTTTCCAGAAAACTTTTCAGTGTTCCCGAAACCTCCCGTCCAAAAGTGTTTGTAGATTAATTTTCTGTACCTAGTAAGTACAGATAGTAAGAGTGTTCTCCTTTTGATTCATTTCAGAAATGAACCAAATTTTGTATGCAAACTGGAATGAACTATGGAAATGAAACAGAAGTAAGTAGGGAAAGTAGTTCCAGATATTTAAGGTGAGAAGAAAGATTAACCATCAAAGCTGGGTGACTTCATGGATTTCCCCCTTCTACCTTGCCATTCTATTAAAGCAGCTGTTTTCTGAGGGTTGTATTATTTTGTTACTGTATCTTTTCCCCGGTCTCACATTTCCTCATTCTAAATCTCTTTCTCTTTTTCTCTCTTTCTTACATACACAATATCTGACTCCCTTTCCTATCCAAATGGGGCCACTGGCAGACAGAAATGCCTGGTGTTTAAAAGACAGAAGAAATTAGCCCAGCAAGTACAGCAAAATGGCAAATTTTTATCTTAACCTCATCCTCGTACTATGCACTTTAAATTGGATTGGTATCCTCTAAGAGCCTGTCAAGGATTTCATTTGTTCTGCTTGACATATAGATGTACCATTGGTATAAAAACTGCATCTTATCTTGGTAATTGTCTACACCGCTAAGCCTGTGCCTAGTTATTGACTTCAAAAGTCAGGCCTCAGCTTCATGTCTCATTGCTCTAACATCAGTACAATGTACTCATTCCACACACCCCTCCTAGCCATTTTCCTCTGGTCTAAACTCTTTCTTCTTTTGAACCCTAAGAGAGAGAGCATGGGCCTGTTGTAGCAGAGTCAGCTCAAGATCTCCTGTGGCTCGAGGTGGGAAACAAAACTCCAGTCCTCCACACCTCACATCTGCTTCCATGCTGTCTCACCAGAGGATGAGGAACCTTCTCCCATGATGCTTCCCTCCAAAAGGAGGAAGATGCGATGGTGTTGGAGAAGAAAATAGGGTCCTTCCTCCACATAAGGATGACATGACTATGGCAGGGCATCATTAGAGGTGCGGGGTGTGTAGGATGCTCAGGGTGACACTGTAAGGGAGGTGACACCACTGCTACCCAAACATCTGCCAAATTTTCACTTTACCCCCATGAAAGTATGTACATGTAAATATATTTAGGCTGAGCGTATTATATTGTAATTTAAAGGTGTAATTTTAATTTCGCTAGTTGTGCATGTCACAATTATTGCTATTGTTTGTTTATTTGTTTGTTGTTGTTGTGTATCCTCAAGTCATTTCTGACTTATGGGAACCCTATGGCAATCCTATCATAGGATTTTCTTGGCAGGTTTCTTCACAGGGGGTTTGCCATTGTCATCTTCTGAGGCTGAGAGAGTGTGACTTGCCCAAGGTCATCCAGTGGGTTTACTGGGTGGATTTGAACCCTGGTCTCTAGGGTTGCAGATCAACATGTAAACTACTGCAGCATGTTGGCTAACTATTATTTTCAGTAATATATGGGAATTGCAATTTTTAAGTAACGTTAGTACAAAAATTTTGCTAAAGATTCTGTATGGTGTGGCATGGGAGGAGGTCAATGTAGAAGGTGACACCATGAGTTACCACACCAGGTGATGTCAACCCTTGTGACCCCATGGGACTATGGTGTCCCAATTGTAGCAGGAGTCAGATTTACAATGAATCCAGCTATTTTAGGAAGAGATCTTAAAGTGTAAAAACACATCATAAAATACCAAAGTCAGGATCATTCATTCAAGTGCCTTTCTGATTTTGATGTCCACATATAAAAGCTGACTGTGATGAAAACTGACAGGAAGAGAGTTGACTCATTTGAAATGTGGTGCTGGAGAAGCATTCTATGAACCATAGTGAAGAGAAATGAATGGATTTGAGAGGTATTATCTAGCAACCAAAATGACTCACTGGAAGCTGTTGTACTTTGGACACATCGCAAGATGACATAGGGTGCATCTACGCTGTTGAAATAATTCAGGTTGACACCACTTTTAGTGCTGTAGTGCCATCCTATGGAATCTTGGGATTTGTAGTTTTACAAGGTCTTTAGCCATCTGTGTCAAAGAGGGAATATTTCACAGAGGAGGAAGAAATTGACAAAATACGGCCCTTCCATTATGGTTCATTCCTATCAATACCTCTTGACAGAAGGAATACTGCTGATACAAACTGCTCCCCTCCTTCTGCCCCGTGTACCAAACTCAGGAGCCTCTCTTTAATGTTTAATTCCATGTTTAATTTTTAAAATTTGATTTGGTCATTACCATAAACATTAAACAATATTTCCTGTTTAAATATGAATGGGCTGCATTATTTGATTGAAATGAGTGTTCAGATGGTTAATGTGTTTTATTGCAGCAATTGAATTTTACAGTTATTTTCCTTCCAGCTGCTGCTCTCTCAGGGAACTGGTAGGACTGAACGCCTAAGAGGACAAGGCACCATCTGAGGATGTGATATTTTCTTCCAAGGGGGTGACCCTTGATGAGGAGATGCTTCTCCATTTTGAAACAAAACCACATTGCTGTGAAGGTTGCCGAATTGTTGTTTTGGCTATAGGGGTTCTTATGTCTTTAAGGAACCGATGACAGATTGTTTTAAAAGGTGGTAATTTTCCTCACTATACCTCTATGCTATGAAAATGGGCATCTGTTTAATTTCTGATGATTTGACTTAAAAAGCACAGGAGCCCTGCCAGATAAAAATCTGGCAACAAAAATGATAAGGGCTGTCTGCATGCTTTGTGTCTTTAAGAAGGCTATGGCAGTTACAACAGAAAGCATGGGTGTTTCCTCTCACTATTCATCCACGCTATAAAAAGAGACATCTGTTTAATTTCTGCTGATTTGTAATCCATAAAAGGCACAGGGGCCCTGCCAGAGAAAAAATTGGCAACAGCAAGTATGAGGGATATTTTGGTGCTTGTGTATTTAACAGGCCTATGACAAAAACAAAATAAAAAGCATTGCTAGCTTAAAAATAGTTTTGGGTTTTTTGGGGGTGAAGAAAATAATAATACTGTGTAGAAACATTGTTTTCTATGCAGAAAATGCAGTTTTTAGTGCAAAGGAACCACATGTAAATTTTGCATAAAATAACTGCAAATATTCTCATCACTCCAGGATTCATCTGATCAGGATTTCTAAACACTTGAGAAAAATGGGTTTTGAGGTTGTTGTTTTTTTGGGACATTTTTTAAAAAAATTCAATATTTTTTGCATCCCCAAAACAAATACATATGTGCATCAAAAATGCACATGCATGCATGTCTGCACAAGAGCAGCTCAGGCACAGCTCTGTTTCCATAAAATGGGATAAATTTGGACGTTCCACACTGGATAAATATGTCCAGTGGCTTCTGTAGGGGAACTTATGCACGTGTAAGACACTGTTGGACTCTGCCGAAGGGTCTGATGCTCTAAGACAGTTTCTTATGCCTGCTCTCTGTCTGCCTCCCTCTCTCACATGTTAAAAGGGAGAGCGATTCAATGAAAATGACAAGCAGTTAAGCTCACCAGAGACAAAAGGAAGCATCTCTTCATGCCAAGCATAATTAGCCCATAGAATTAATTGACATCGGCCACTGCGATGGTCTCTACAATAATGGCCTCTTTTTTAAAAAAAAGAAAAGAAAGAAAGCAGTAGATAAATTCAGGGAAGATGGCTCTATCAATGGCTGTTGGTCTTGTTAACTGGGAAGAGGTGTGCAGATGCTATCATGCTCCACTTGTGAGGACAAGCGTTCGAAACCTGTCAATTTGTTTTGGTAGACTTCTCTGTTTGTTCGCTCTACATGCTCAGAAATCCTTGGAAGGTCCACAGATCACATTGGATCCTTCCTTCCTTCCTTCCTTCCTTCCTTCCTTCCTTCCTTCCTTCCTTCCTCCCTCCCTCCCTCCCTCCCTTATTTTTTTATTAAACGCTTCTGCTTATCTTTGATCCCTGGTGTCTCCTGGGACCTATGTTGCAAAAGTTACGTTGTTTTTGACTACAGCCTCCCTCCAATATGGCTGTCTGGGGGATTCTGGAAAGTTGTGATCCAAAAAGGTATTTCTCCCATTCTGGGGGTGAATTTACACTGCAGAATTAGTACAGTTTGATGCTGCTTTAACTCCCAGGACTCAGTGTTATGGAAATCTGAAATTTGTAGATTTGTGAGGTATTTAGCTTTCCTCTATCAGAGAGCACTGATGCCATAGCAAAGCACAAACCCCACGATTCCATAGGATGAAGCCAGGACAGATAAAGTGGTATGACACTGCATTAAGTTTGCAATGTGGTAGCAACCTTAATTATCTCATTTTCCCGTATGCTCACACTGCAGAAATAATCCAGTCTGAGACAGCTTTAACTGCCCTGGCTCAGTGCTAGGAAATTCTGGGAACTGCAGTTTTGTGAGACATTTAGCCTTCTCTGTCAGAGATAGCTCTGGTGCCATGATAAACTACAATTCCTAGGATTCCCTTGCATTGAGCCAGGACAGTTAAAGCGACCTCAAACTGGATTATTTCTGCAGTGTGTTTTCGAAATCAGTTTAACATTCTTGGAAAAAGAACCACAACCAGGGATCTTGGAGAGTTCTTTTTCTGGACCACAACACCCAGAATCCCCAAGACAGCACATCCAATGAGCTGGGACTCATTGTCCAAAAATCTAGCCTTCCCAAAACTTTGGCAACAAATACGTGGTAGACATGGTGTCAAAATGGTGTCACTGTTGGGCTTTTATGTAATGGAAGTGGAAGCCACCGGGGCACTATTTTCTTGTTAGAAATTAAGCACTGCTTCCCATTTCCTCATTAATTCATTTTCTCCCTGTGAAGAACACTTGCACAATGACTGTAAAACAGTCCAACTGGAACCCTGTTGGAGCCTTATGTGGAAGTTTCCCTGTGTAAGCAGATGGATATTTATGTCAGATGCAAAATATCTCTATTCAGTTCAAGGTTGCAGAAGTCTGAGGCTGCTGGTACACTGCAAAATTAATGCAATTTGGCACCGCTTTAACTATCATGGCTTCATCCTATGGCATCCTGGTGTTTGTAGTTTGCTGTGGCATCAGACCTCTCTGACAGAGAAAACTAAATAGCTCACAAAACTACAAATTCCAGAATTCCATAGCACTGTATTAATTAAAACAGCATCAGACTGCATTAATTCTGCAGTGTAGATATAGCCTGGTATGCTGTTGTGCATGTACATACGTTTGCATGTGATCATCCATGCCAATGAGCATTCACATACACATTCAATTATACACTAAGTTGTGAATTCAGCTGTGCAAAACTGCTATGCAGCACTAGAGTTGCATAGCACAATTAATGCATAAAGTTGTACATGGAGATTTTTTCCATGTAACCCCAGTGTAAGTCCTTGGCTCCCAAGTGTGTTCACACAATGGTCCAAGGAGCTACATTTATCCTAACAAAACATCAAAGTGAAGTTTCTACATCATGATAGCATTGTATAAATTGCCAGTCTACATAGTTAAGTGGCAGTTAGCTAAAAGGTTGGTATCCACAACGTTAGACACTAACTTTGTGCAATCTGCCCCATATCTGCAAATACACCTGATGTTTCCACAAAGCCAGTAAGTCAAATGGTACATTGAAAGCATGATGAGTAGTTATGCATCATATGAGAATACACAAATGTGAAACACATGCATGGAGCACTTCATATGAAATTGTGAACATTATGTTGTTGTTTATAGTTAACTACCCTCAAGTCGACCCCGACTCATGGTGATCCTGTGGACAAGACACTTGCAAGACCCCCGTCCTCCACTGCTCTGCTTAGGTCCTACAAATTCATACCCATGACCTCTGTAATTGAGTCTATCCATCTAGTGTGTGGTCTTCCTTTCTTCCTTCTGCCCTTCACCTTTCCTAGCATTATTGTCTTCTCCAATTTCATGATTTGGCCAAAGTATGAGAGCCTCAGTTTGATCATCTTGGCTTCCAAGCAGAAGTCAGGATTTGATCTGTTCTAGGGCTTATTTGTTTGCCTTTTTGGCTGTCCACGGTATCTTCAGCACTCTTCTCTAGCATCACATCTCAAATAAATTGATTTTCTTCAAATCCAAAAAGTACAATGGCATGCATAAGATAGCATTGTTGCTTGCTGTTGTTGTGTGCCTTCAAGTCATTTCCAACTTATAGCAACTGCAAGGTGAATCTATCATGGGGTTTTCTTGGCAAGCTTCTTCAGTGGAGGTTTGCCATTACAATCCTCTGAGGCTGAGAGTGTGATTTGTCCAAAGTCTCCCAGTGGGTTTCCAGTGCTGAGCCAGGATTCACATCCTCGTCTCCAGAGTCATAGTCCATCACATGTGTGCATAAAATACCAACAAGAAGCCAGCTGTGAAGTTGTATGAAGATTACATGGATGGTAAGTAAGGGTCTGTTTAAACTGTCAGTTTGGGCTGGCTTGGGGACAGATTCGGGGTGCAGCAATTCCACAATGAATTCCAGAATGCATGATGCACAGCGTCATGGCACACCTCTGACATAGCATACAAATGATGCAGCATCAAAGGAGCATCACCAAGCCATGGCAACATGGCTATTATGCCCTTTGCAGGGTGCAAAAAGGAACCACTTTTTGCAGTTGCTGCAGCACCGATCTGGTTGAAATAGGGCGGCTACATGCCTAAGGACTGGAGTGCAGCTTTGGTGTGGCTTTTGGACTCTTAGGACTCATGTATCATTGAAATACCATACCTCCAAAGTGACTCGAAGCAGCTTTATTTTGGACTGTCTGTAACAGGCCTCAGTAGCCCAAACAAATCAATTATTATTGTATCCCCCCCCCCAAAGCCTGGTTACCATGTCATTTTGTGTAATTTTTGATGGCAGGCACCTTATGTGATAGCACCAGTGTCTCTTTGAAATAATATCGTACATGCTTGATGGGGCAATGGGGAGGAATGGTGAAAGATGCAAGGGTACATATATGTACACATGCAAGCACACGTGCTCTTGCGTGCACATGTACACATAGCTAATGGGTCTGCACAGAGAACACTCGCGTGTGGCAAAAAAAAAAATAGATACATTTGATGTAGCCAGGGAAAAGGCATAGCTTCACTGCATTGTCTGAATCGGTGCGGTGGAATGCAATTATTTGCCTACCCGTTGACAGAGACTACAATCAAGGGCTACAATTAGACAACTATTATTTCTAGAGCTGCGTGGAAAATTGCCCATCGTTTTGACAGTCCATGATTTATACTCAGAGGAGCGCCTGAACCTGTTGGCACTCATGATTGCAGAACGTGATACAACCTTCTCCCAATGGCTGCTATGTCAGTTAAAGGGGGTGAATCTGCTCCCAGTTTTGGCAAGCTGTAAATGAGCTATCCATTGTGCTGAACCTATTTGGAGCACTATGGACAACTCCTTTTAAACTAGGATTAAACCTTGGGCTGAATGCACCATTCCCCTGATGCCTTTCCCATGGTCCTTGTTGACCAGGGACAGACTTTATTTTCTGAGACTTGTTCTGGATTATTCTCTTACTCGGTTTTGCCTTGGGGGGGGGGGGTCTGGGAGTGTGCTTATGAATACACACAAAATCTGTTTTATTTCTTGTTTGCCATCGTCACATTCTCAGGCTGAAAGAATTTGATTTGCTTAAGGTGAGATTACATGGCCAAACTGGGACTTGAACTCTGGTCTCCAGAAACCTAATCCAATGCTCAAACCACTATGCCACAGTGGCTGAGTAAAGTGGTACCCCTTATATATATATAAACAAGGTTTGCTCTTTGGAATTTATTTATTTTTTAATATTTTCAAGCTTACGATGCTTGACTCTGTGGACAATGAATACATGGATACAGAAGGCTGACTGCATACCCCACCTTTATCCCAGGAAGGGATCAAAGCTTGACTTACAGAAATGCATTCAAATTCTGTTTTATTTCTTATTTTTATTTATTGAATGTACAGTGGGCCCTTGGTATCAGATGGGGTTTGGTTCCAGGATCTGCCATGGATACCAAGTCAGATTAAGGGTACATCTATACTGTAGAAACAGTGCAGTTTGGCACCACTTTAACTTCCATGGTTCTGTGCTACAGAATCCTGGGATTTGCAGTTTTGTGAGGCACCACAACACTCTTTGGTACTGAAGGTTAAAGACCTTGTAAAGTTACAAATCCCAGGATTCCCTTAAAGTGGCACCAAACTGCATTATTTCTACAATGTAGATGTACCCTATATCCTCCAAATTTCTCCCAGTCACACTGGTCATACTGGCCATACTGATCTTGCTGACTGGGTTGTTTTGGTGGAAGTGTAGTTCAACACACCACCTTCCAAAGCTCTGATGTCAGTGCTTAGGATACTTCTAAGACTTTTGTCATTGCCACTCTCATGCCAGGAGGAATCTGACCATCTGCTGAACAGCTTAATTTCCACTCTGAGTTGTGACTCCAGGCTTCACAGTTCTCAGTGTTATGGGAGAGGCCTTTGAAGCATCCCATCACTGTCTCCACTGCAATGGAGAGCCCAGGCATGTCTTACTCCTGGCCTCATGTCCCTGTCATTCTCCAGTCATGTTCTTGAGGTGCAAGAGGGCAACGTGAGGTGAGATGGTGCCCTCCTTCCTGACACAGACTCATCATTCCCTTATTTGTTGGGGAATGGCAGGCGATGGGTTTGTCACGGGAAGGTAGCCTTGATTGACGGAGACGAAAACAGAGGTGACCTAGAGGTGGGAGTTACTGTCCATGAACAACATGACATACTTCGTCTTTCCTCCCAGACACACTCAGAGGCTGGTGGGGGCCGTGGGCTTTTGGAATGACAGAGACAGTTACATGAAGACTGGGATGACAATTCTTTTCCTGTACTTAACTCTTCTTTCTTTGTGCTTAACATTCAGTGATGGATCACATGTCAGAATTAAAAGAAGTCCATCTATGTTGTGTAGAAGAAGGAGGGGGAGCTGGTGGCTTCCATTTTGAGTGTGATAGTAAATCTGCACTGGGTTGTAGTCTGAACTATAAGGGAATTATCCAAGCTACTCAACCGTATACCACTCATAGGGTACACCCACACTGCCTGGTTTGACACTACTTTAACTGCCATGGCTTAATGCTGTGAAAATCTGGGAACTGTAATTTTGTGAGGCATTTAGCCTTCTCTGTAACAGAACAGTTTTGGTGCCACAACAAACTGCAATTCCTAGAATTCCATAGCATTGAGCCATGGCAGTTAAAGTGGTGTCAAAATGGTTTATTTCTTCAGTGTGGATACAGCCATAGGTTTAGCCCCTTGGGTAGCTCTGTTATAGTTCAGATCATAGCAGTTTAGTTCAGTGTGGGTGCACCATCTCATTGACATGGGAATTCAGATTCACAACTAAAAAGGGAGTAGAGCTTTGCTAACTACTTTTAAACATTCTTCATTACTCAATCCCATGACTCATTATAGCATCCAAAATCCAATTATTTGTTGCTACTCTTTGCAATGTTTAGAACAGGGGTGGACAAAGAACAACCTGTGGGATACATGTGGTCCTGAAAGTTACCAAGTGTGCCACCAGGAGCACCCTGAAATCTCCAGACCTCCCAAATTCAAACTTTGGGGGTCTATTTTAGGGCATTCTTCCCCCTGAAACCCACCCAAAGTCTGACCAAACTGTCTAATAATTTGCTTCTGTGTATATATATTTTGCTATGCCATGACAAATTCGACCACTCTGTTCAACAATAGGCTGCTGGTGGATTCTATGTCAATGCAGTTGTGAACCCATCTTGGATTTTAATCTGAACTTTCAGGGCAGTATCCAAAGTGCAAATACCTATGTCCAAAATAGGTTTAGCACCTCATGGAACCAGTTTAAAGTTCAGACTAGAATCCAATGTGGATTCCTTATCCTGCTGACATGGAAACTACCAGCTGCCCCTACACTGTAGTGAGGTGAGCAAATATCCTTGTAGGTTACCTTTTGGTTTATGGAAATCAGGATATAAAATTGGGATCATATTGGTCCATATGAGAGCATACAGTGCCACATTTTAAGAAATTCAGGAAGGAAGGAAGGAAGGAAGGAAGGAAGGAAGGAAGCCATCTTCCCTGCATCTTCCCTAAAAATATAGAATGGCTTCAAAATCTAGTCATATCAGGACTTCGGAATGTGCTAATATCAAGACTTCACCTAAAGAATTCTGGGGATAGGCATTCTGGGAATAGAGGTTTTCTTATTTCTTGATACAGATTCCTAGTTTCCCATTAGAGAACTGCAAAGTGGGAATGGTTGTGATGTCACTCTGTGTCTGTTTTCCCTTTTAATTTTTCCCTGAGCATAGATAATGGACAGCAGCAACATTAGATACAAGCCATTTTATATGTTACCTATAAGCTACATGGCTTTCTCCTTTTTCTTTCACATTTAACATCCTTCACAAGGGACACATTTGAATCTAAGTGCTACTAGGAGACATTTGTGAGCATCTTATTGTGAGAAGACACCTTGACTACAGTCTTACATCCCTTGGGAGGGCATCCCAGGGTTTGCTGGAGAAAGCTGATCTCCCTCTCCTCTTCCCCAGGCAGAGAGTTTGCAAACATTCTTGTTGTGGGTACAAAACCTGCTCTGCCCCATACACACATGCACATGCTATTCTGTTATCTGAACTTTAACTTTAGAAATGGCAAGAAGGCATTTCAAGAATATTCCCTAAGTGATCTGGTACAGGTGTTGCAACCACTGGCATTGAAACATTGGCATTAGTGTGAATGCAGTGACAGCTGTTGGCTTTCATGTCAATGGGGTACGATTGTAGTCTGGAGGCTAAAGAAACTGTCCTAGGTGCTGAACTCCATTCAGGCACTAGAGTACAGCACCTTGGACAGCTCATTTAAAGCAGATTTGCCTCCCCTCTGACATGGAAGCCAACAGCTGCCACTATGTCAACACAGCCATGTTGCACCATTAAAGATCATTAGGACAAATCCAATATCATGCTTGCACTGTATGCAAAGGACTCTTGTAGCACCTTTGAGACTAAATGCAAAAAAAGAAGCCAGTAGCATAAGCTTTCATAGACTTGCTCTGTTTCCTCAGATGCATGGAGTGAACTGCTGTCCAGGAAGGACCTTTATAAGCAGATTTTTTGAATAGCTATGGAAATGCAAAACTTGTGGGTATGGTGATGAGTTGACAAGGTCAGTTTAAGGACAGAGGCAAAAGGGAAGATGCTGTTTAACCAGGGTGGGTGGATGTCCATGGTGGATGGAATTTTAGAATGTTAAACTGGCTAAGAGTCTCCCATGTTATAATATGTATAGTGTGCCATGAAGCCATTGTCTTTGTTCTGGTTCCCAGCCTGACCACACCACATTTGGAAACTCCTGTCACCATTTCATGTAGACATCCATCTATCCTGGCCTTAAGCAACATATTTCCTCCTGCCTTTGTCCTGCAATGACCATTGTTACAACAGAACTTGTCATCTCATCATTGTACCCATACATTTTACATTTCCAAGGCTAATCATACAGTTTGATTACAAAAGTCCTTCCTGGGCACTAGTTCATTCCATGCATCTGAGGAAGTAGACCAAGTCTACAAAAGCTTTTGATACAACCCCTTAGGCACGGTTAGACTCAAAGATGCTTCAAGATCCCTTTGTATCCTGATATTTCGGACTAACATGGCTATGTCTCTGAATACTTGTACAGTGTAAATCTACATGAATAGTGATGGTGCTGCACTACTATTATGGTAATGGCTGATATTGTGGAACCACTTCCGTGGCTGTGTATTGACCCATAGGGAATGTACAATGGCTGTTCCTGTAATTCCAGTGAATCAAGTGCTGTATTGAAGGCACTCACAGGTAGTTGCACACTGTCCAAATATTCACAACTGTACGTAACAAAGTTACACTCAACAAACTCTGCTTACACACCTCTGTTCTGAATATATCCATTGCATGATGGTCAAACGGTACCACCACATTCTAAGGGAATTAACACACATACATATTACAGCAGTAGAATTTTGGCCTTGATTTGTTAGCATTAAACCAGACAGAGAAGATGTAGAATTAATGAGTTACATGAACTGTTAATAAATATGGTAGCCATTAAATCATGAAGTAAAATAAGATAAATTAAAGTAACTAAAAATGGCCAAAGCCTTGCAATTAGCCCTCCCAAGGGAAGCAAAATATCAAAATCACATGAAATGCTAATCAAAAATTTAACATAGTTGGCACGTAATGATTTAAAAAATGAATTTCAAATTTGCTGATGAAACATTTAATGAACGAGGAGTAACAAATTAATTTTAACAAATTTCCCCCAGCGTCACAGATGGGTCACGAGAAGAAGAAAGCAAAATGGAATCTTTCTCACCTTCCATCCTACTGAGACAAATCTAGCAGAGCTTTGGGATGCATTTGCACTACACAGTTATCTCACTATCATATTGCTTTCACAGTCAGGTCTCCAGTCTATGAAATCTTGGGATTTATAGCTTGGTGCGGGGACTAGAATTCTCTGTAAACTGATACTAGAGCTATCCAAAGCAGGGGCTGTTACTGTAATTCCAGTGCATCAAGTGGTGTATTGAAGGCACTGACAGATAGTTGTACACTGTCCAGGTATGCACAACTATATGTAACAAGGTTACACTTGACAAACTCTGCTTACATGCTCATGTTCTGAATATATTCATTGTATGATGGCATAAACAGAATCCCAAACTAGAAATCTCAAGGTTCCACAGGATGGAGCCCTGATAGTTTCAAATGGTATCGAACTGCTTTTAGCGGTAGTGTAGATGTATCCTGAGAGCCAGCATGATGTAGTGGTTTGAGCATTGGACTATGACTCTGAAGATCAGGGTTCAATTCCCTGCTCGGCCAAGGGAACCCAGTGGTCAACTTTGGGCATGTCACACACTCTTATTCCCCATGATAGGTTCACCTTAGTGTTGCCGTAAGTCGGAAACATCTTACGGGCATACAACAAGAAGAAACAAATATATTTAATGATTAGACAATTCCTCTGCTTTTGGTTGTGCCTGTTTTCTCTCACCATCATTTCTTCCTGTCCTCTACTGTGTTGCATTGCTCTCTCCATTGCTGAAGTCCCTAGATACCCTCACAGGTTCTTAGAGTGGCTGGACTTTTTTAAACTCTCAGGGCCACCTTTCTAATCATAAAGGGAATGTAATAAAGCTAAATGGCTTTCCAGCTGACATGTGAGTCAGGCCCAGATATAGACAGCTGTTTATGAATTTCCTCTAAAATGTCTAGACATCTTTCAGCTTGTCGAATGCACAACCGTTTATCAATAGCTTATTAGATACTAGCGATTGGTCCGATTTATTTTGGCCTCTGGATTATGGGAGTATTGACCTTATGTCCAATGTCTGACTTTCCAGATAATTCTTTCCTGTTCATGTTTAAGGGACAGTTTGTCTACTGATTTTCCATGCTCCCATTGTTAGTAAAAATATCTTCTATAGCATTGCGACTGACCTAGAGAATGTTTGCTGTAATAATTATGAACATACAAAATCATCTACGCACTTAGGCCACCTCAGCCAATATTGTTTACTTGGGATCCTTTCACACCACAGACTTATAGCAGTCATTCCACTTCCCATTACAGGATGGTGTAGTGGTTTGAGTATAGAATGGAGACTCTGGAGACCAGAGTTCGAATCCCTATTTGGCCTTGCAATCCTAATGCGTGACCTTGGTACTGTCTCATCCTCAGAGGCAGACAAAGGCAAACCACCTCTGAACAAACCTTGCCAAGAAAACCCCAGCACAGGTTCACCATACATTAGAAATGACCTGAAGGCACACAACCACAACAATATTAAACTCTAACCATTGTGGCTGCATCCTAAAAAAATCCTGGGGTTTCTAGTTTGACAACATATAATTGCTATCTGGCTGAGAATTCCAAAAACCACCTCAAACTGCAAATCTCAGGATTTGATAAGATGGAACAATGCAGGTTTAAGGTGGAATCAAAGTGCCATAAATCATGCAATGTGAAAGAATCCTTGGTCTTTCTGGCTTCTCAAGATCTTAAAATGATCTGAGATGCTTTTAACTGAAGATGTTATGGACTGAAGCTGAGATATGCGCATGCTGCAAAGCTGAGCTATGGCCCTTCAGTATACAGACACACAGAGAGAAATGCAGCATTGAGAAGGGAGCAACGCTTTAAACCCCAATTGCTTTTTTGTTTGTTTGTCCCTGGCATCTGCTAACCACAGAGATACTTCACAAGACATGGAAGTTTCACCAGAGCAAGTGGCAGATCCATTATCCTTCAATTTGCCAGATTCTTTTAAAAGTTGTGTTAGGTAGTGGGGTTGGAAAGAGAAGAATACACCAAATATCAACAATTGGCTACTTAAATTAAGTGACATGATGCCAGTGGATTAGTTAATAACGCCCACTAAGAGAAAGTCCCTAAATATGAAAACAAAATGAATATGAAAATGACTGGGAAGACATTGGAAAATACTGGAAAGATAACTGGGGCTAGGTAGCAAATACTGGATATAAGAGATAGGGATACAAGAAAAAGAATGCACTTGAGATGATATTGTAAACCACCCTGAGTTTTGGGGAAAGGACACAATAATAATAATAACAATAATAATAATAATAATAATAATAATAATAATAATAATAATGAATAGGTAAAGGATAGTAAAATGGTGTCAGACTGGATTATTTCTTAGGTGCAGATGACAGTGAGAATGAGTTTTCTTTCAGTCTCTTCATCCTGTTCATAATTTTGTTAGCCACTTTCAGTGCTTTTATAAAAAAAAAAGGGAAGAAAAGTTCCCCCATTTTCACCCTCTGATCATTTTTATTTGCCATTTTCTGGAGCACTTCACAGCTTTACAAGTTCATTTCTGAGACAGGATGAGAAAAAGAAAAAAGAAAGGCACAGCACATGATGTGTGTGTGTGTGTGTGTGTGTGTGTGTGTGTGTGTGTGTGCCATGTATGTGTCTACATACATGTGTGGCTGTGCATCTCTCTCTCTGTGAATGTATATGAATGACATTTGGCTATATGCTGTTGTACTTTTTCAATATTTTTTCTTATCAGTCTTAATATTGACTTTGTCTTTTTCATTGCCACTGACATTTTCAGCCGGCTTGCTACTCTGACCTCTGGGATTAATCATTGCCACTTTGGATCCCATCAGTGTAAAAGTGAAAGTAGGGATTTTTTTGCCCCACTGTGCATCCCTTTTACAATTATTTACAGTGAATCTCACTAACCACTTTGTAGCCCATTTATCCAGCTGGGAAACAACTATTTTAGAGCATTTTACAGTCCGCCTCCTTTGTTTACTTTCTCTGAAATAATTTAGTGCTGTCTCCCCCATTTGATTACATCCTGCATAATCTTGACTCTTGATAACACAAATAGCCCTGGTTCTGTACTACATATCCCTCCATTTAAGTAATTGCTTAGTGAGTCTTCAGATCAAATGAACAGGGAACTATTTTTCATACAGTGTGTTGTTAATCAGTGGAACTCACTGTCACAAGATGTTGCAAAAACTGCCAACTTGGACAACATTTTTTAAAAGGATGGTTCTGTGGAGGTTAGGACCATCAATGGCTACTATAGATTACTATGGCTACATCTGCACTGCAGAAATAATCCAGTCTGACACCACTTTAACTACCCTGGATTCCTGGGATCTGTATTTCTTTGTGGTACCAGAATTCCATAGCACTGAGCCAGGACAGTTAAAGTGATGTCAAAACAGATTAATTCTGTGCATCAAGACATTAATTCTGCAGTGTGGAGGAGGCATAAGTATCATCTTCACTACTATAAAAAGGATGCCTCTTTATCAGTTGCTGGGGAATGGAGGGTGTAGTTATGTTCTGGTTGTAAGTTTTAAATAGCCATCTACTTGACCACTGTGTGAACGGAAAGCCTTTGGTCTGATCTACTCTTTATATAGTCTTCCACCTTTAGCAGACTTTCCAGGTAGACCTGATCATTTTTCTTCTGCTTCCCCCCTTAGAACCCATCAATGAATACAGTTAAGACAGACAAGTTTTGTGTTTCAGCATCCGCTACTAAGGGCCATCTGGTTTACCCTTCTTATCAGTACTGGTAGGCTCCAAGAAGTTCCCTACTGAAGACACTTGACCAGTATCCTGTTCATGTCTTATGCATCCATAGGTTCATCTAAAGAAGTGGTTGGGCCTCCCCCCCCCAATTATGGAATGTCTTTATTTTATTCAAGAACGAGGAAGAGGAGGTAAACATGTAGTGCTGTTGGGTACTAATGTGCATTGTACATGGATGACCATTGTCTTGATGCACATGGCTGTGCATTGCACATTGATGGCTGCTGCAGTATGCATCAAGCACATTGACATTGCAATTCACTAGTGAGGTGGTGTTACATGACGTCATGGACTTTATCACATGGGGGAAAATTGGGGGTTTAAATGGTGAAAATAGCCTGAAAATCATGTAAAAATCATGCAATTGTGATTAACATTTTCACACACATCGCCTTTAAAGTCACATTATCTTGGGAACAGGCAATAAACAGCAACAAATCATTCAGATGATTTCCCTGTGAATGATTTGCTGCTGTTTATTACCTGTTTATTCCTGGGATTGTGTTAATTTAATCACGATATTGTGTGAAAATGTTAATCATGATTGCATGATTTTCATACAACTTTTGTTGTTTAAACCTCTGATTTTCCCCCTGTGATAAAGTCCCTAGGGGAGGTAGAATGGTCTTTTCCTTGCTGTCCTTCCATCAGCACCTAAAACATTTCTATTCAGATAAGCTTTTCCATTTGAAGGCTTTAACATAAGGCTTTAAAGGCTGTATTGTTTTCAATGGTACTGCGTAACTTGAAAAATGTTTTTAGAGTCTATGTTTTTATAACATGGTTAATAGTTTAATTAAGTTTTAATGTTTACTTTTTGCATGTTTTAATTGTAATTGTTTTTAAAGTGTGAACTTTCCTGATTCCCAGGTTTGGAAAAAAAGGCAGGATATGAATACAATCAACAACAACAACAACAACAGCTTTGGAGAATTTGGGGGCTAGATAAAACTCTCTGCGCAAAGGCCACATTGAGTTGATTCCCAACCCTGTCATTGATGTTCCCCCTTCTTGCATTTCACATTCCCAGCTATTTTATTCCAGATTGCTTCTCATTTAAAGGCCTTCTGTCACTCATACAGAGCTTCATTGCTGAGGAGTGAAAACATACCAGAGCCATTTCTATTATATAAACAGAAATGTTGCATTTATGTTTCCTGATGGAGTCCTTTTCTTCTTATGTGCTCAGCCTCTGTTTCCTGCAACATTTGCTGCATTATAGCTAATGGAATTTGTGAGAATGACTTGTAATTCTCCAAAACTGCCTCGCGTGGTCATTTTAGCGGGAGCCACGTGAATTATGCAATAGCCCATCACCTTAATTAAAACAAATTGCATTTACTGTATCAGTCCCTTGCATAAATCACTCCCCAAGGCCCCTTGATGAAGCTCCCGCATTGTGTGCTCTTGAGGGATGTTGACAGCAGACTCTCTTGCAAAAAACATTGGGAGCATTAAAAAAAATCACATGCACCCCTCCTTTGACTGGCCAGTCTTGAAGCCTCCTGCCTCTGACAGACAAATGAATAGATAAATAACCTGGATCCCATTGCAGTCATGCAGAAAGGAGTGACCTCCTGGCTTCCACTAGTGCATAGGCTTTGGCAGCAGGAGATCCATCTAAGTCACCCATGGGGTCATGAAGCATCTTGGTCTGCAACTATGGCAGTAATAAAGAACCAAGTCAAAAATACTGAGAGCTATCCTTTTTTAAGGTTAAAGTAGGAGCCCAAAGGGATTTCTCACACTCTGCAATATAATTAGACTGGACAGCAAGACAACCAGCCTTTTCATTCCATTCTTGTCAATCCCATTTAATGAGGAAAATAACCATTGGGTAGTCACAGCTCTTTGTGTTCAAAAAAGGCTGGAAGCTGGGCTTTAGATACTGGAGAAAGTGGTAACCGGATGTATTTAGTTTTTAAAAAAGAAGCACAGCCTCCAGAAGAAACTCTAAGTTCTATTAATAACAACACAACATCAGTTTATTATCCAATAACTTTGTCCAATTGATTTCAACAGCAAACACAGCCTTGACCTAATGAATTGGATAACTTCAGTGCATGGAGGGATCAGTTTTGGTCAGTTTTTGTTTCTGTCAGTTTTACCTTCTTCTCCTTTTAGATTTGTGCTGTACCATTCTGTGTCAGTTTGCAGTTTGTTTAGAAGTTTGTATGAGAATTTGCACACATTTTTATGTGTATTTCCACTAATATGCACATTTTAATATCAAATTTTCCCTAATGTACTTCTAGCCCAGAGATGTAACATTTCCAGATATTTTGAAGCCATGGTGGGAGGCGTTTTGGAAAAGGGGGTGTTTTTGGGGGGGAAGGGGGTTCTAATAAAAACTGCAATATTAGCATATTGTACAAAGTGAAAGTCACTTTCTTACTTTAGGAACATTAATGCATTATGCAGAACAACCCCTATATTTGTGAGGGATATGTTCCCGAACTTCCAGTAGAAAATGAAACCATGGATAATAGTGAACCTTATTCAAGTGAATAACTTCCAATGGAAGCTGACCATAGAGCCATGCTGGAGGATCTAGAGATTCATTGTGAGAATACCTCTCTAGGCATTTCTAAGTCTTCTAGCACAACTTTATGGTTAGTTAGGACTGAAAGCATATAATGCACTTGTCCCACAGATACAGGGGCCATACTGTATATGAATTGGCTTGGCATTATATTATCATGTTTCATATATTTAAAATACAGTTCACTGTAAATATAGGCAAGCATTCTGGCCTATCAGCCACTTGGCTGGACCCAGCCTAAACCAGATGAAAACAACATTTACTTGTGTTCTGGTGGTTGGCAGAATGAACCTCCTTCTCCCCACATAACTGATGCTCAGTAAAGTAGGATGAGGAAGGGAAGTTATGCTCATGGCAATAGCGTCACAATTGTGACTAAGTAATAATAATGAATATGAAACAGTTACATACTAGTAAATTTAGGAACCCTGTCCTGTATTCCTGATTGCTACTTCATCCTAATCGTGATACCATTGGCACATTCATAACTCTGTGTCCAATTTACTTTATTGGGCAACAGCTACAGGGGAAGAAGGAGATCTATTCTGCCAGTAGTCAGAGGATGGATCAATGATGCTTCCATCAGGTTTGGGAAGGATGAACTAGAAAAGTTACTAAGTTAAGTATGCTTAATAGCTTATTCAGAACTAACTAAGCAGCTGATACAGACTACTGTTAGCAAAACAAAGAAAAATATTTTGTCCCAACTAGTTCTCCATAGTGTCAAACAGACGCTATGTGCATTATATATTCATGCTCATAAGGAGAAATGAGAAATAGGAACTATGTTGTGAATCATAATGGACTAATATGTACATATAGAGCAAGCATAGTGTAGTGCCTTTGATGTTTGTTGGACTACAAGTCTGGAGACCAAGGCTCAAATTCCCACTTGGCCATGGAAACACATTGGGTGACTTTGGGAATGCCACACACTCTCAGCTTCACAGAAGAATCATGGTAAGCCTACTCTGAAGAAATAAATCCTGGAATAGGGTCCCCATAATTCGGAAATGACTTGAAGGCACACAACAACAATAATCCTGTATATAGTCTTAAATTCTTTCTTTTATATAGCTTTTAGAAATTATTTTGGAGCAAGAAAGATATGAACATTTTCTTTTAAACATTTTAATTATCAGACTAGCTCCCCCCCACCACCACCAATTGTGCTCATTTCTTTATTTTTGGTCCTTCACCTTTTTTATTCAAACCATTTAATACGATACAAATTTTCATTACATTTTTCCACCAAGAGACAATATTTTTTTGCTAACACTGTTCTAGAACATATACACATTTGGTGTACACTTTACCACCAAAGAACTGCATTGCAAAATGCAGAGAAAACAGACACTGAAGAATAACTATGGGACTGTACACACCAGCATCTTTGGCCAGCTTGGGAGTGGAGTCGGGGCATAGTGTCTACACAACACACACACCAGCTCTGCCCCAGGCTGGTGTGAAACCACGTGCTATACCACATGGCACGTGGTGCCAGGGTGCTCCTCTAGTGCTGTGTCTGCATCTGCACAGCCCCTATGTTTCAGTATGCATATTGGTTCAGGAAGTGGACTCAGGTTCACTGAGCAGATCTAGAACTAGAACCTTTCAGTCCATTGAGGCTATGCCCATGAAACCTGAAGTCTTAGAGGCAGCACTGTTTGAGTGAGATTCTCCTGAGGAACTAGAACCTTTCCAGCTAAGGATATCAAGCTCCTTAGTGCCTGTTTTCCAATGCAGAGCTGAAAAAGAGGGAATGGGCACTAGGCTCTGAGCAAGATGTCTACACTTTTAGAACACAGCATCTTTAGTATCATTGGATAATACCCTGGCAGATTAGCCCTAACTAGAGCAGACCCAGTTAATTAACTGATTTACCCATATGTTGACATAATGGTTCAACACATTATCCAATGGATTCACTCTAGTTGGAATTAACTATATCAGGATTTAGACTCTTACTGGAGCATTTGTCCACTTAGAACTTAGTGTGTAGTCATAGTACATGGTTACAGCAGTTTGGTGCTGAAGATTTTTGTAGGATTTTCAGGCTATGTGACCTTATTCTGGAAGAATTTTTTCCTGATGTTTCACCAACATCTGCGGCTGGCATCTTCAGAGAAGATGCCAGCCACCAATGTTGGTGAAACGTCAGGAATAAATTTTTCCAGAATAAAGTCACATAGCCTGAAAACCCCAACAAAAAACTATGGATTCTGGCTGTGAAAGCCTCTGACTTCACAGTTTGGTGCCACTTTAAGTACTGTGGGATTCTCCTATGGAATGCTGACATTTATAGTTTGCCGAGGCCATAGCCTTCTCTGCTACAGAGATCTAGTGCTGGAGCTCAGGGGAGTGGACTTGAAATGTCTAGGACACACTAGGGGAAATAAAATAGGCTTACCAAAGCACTCACCCTAGCACTAAGTAACCTGCCCTCTAGCAAGGTGCCATCTTAGGAGGATGGAAATGGCAGAGGTGGCAGAACTGCTGCCTTGCCTCCCAATATCCACCATGTAAGACACATGTGATGGAACTACCAACTCACTCTGCCTAATGATTGGTACTAATGATCATGAATGATCTTTGGTGGGATCCACTACATTTCAGGTGCATTCACGCTTACAGTGGTTTGATACCACTTTAACTGCCATGACCCCACCCATGGAATCTTGGGAATGGTAGTTTGGTACCATACTTAGAATTCGCTGCTGTCATTCAGGGAGGTAGAGCAGGATTCTTGAGAATTCTGAGTGCATCACCAATCTACAAACTCAGGATTTCATTACAATGGAGGCCATGACAGCAAAGGTGGTATAAAACTGCTATAGCCATGTGACTAATTAAGGTGTCAGTTATGCTTCTTAGGCAGTTGTTCGTGCATAGGACAGGACAATATCACAACCTGTTATGGCGGGGGGACAGCTTGTATATCTGCTCTGTTCTTGTGGCAGCTGTGCATTTAGTATAACATCTAGTTGGGCCCTGTGAGACTCTCTGTAACTGATGTTAACCAAAAGCTTATAATAGGCTACCACTAGAACTTTGCAATGTGCTGCATGGTGGGTAGCAAAGGCATATGCCTTGAAGCTCGGGAAAAACTCCAACCCAAACCATTTAACTCTCTGCTCTGTCCAATTTGTCTGTCTCTCCTTCAGGATCACTTTCCTCCCACCTTCCTGATTTGAGCCACGTTGGGGACAGATTGTAGCAGCTGGTTTCACACTTTATGCTAAAAATACTCCAGAGTGGTGTGAAAGCTAAGATCACTGGGTTTTGGTGGCAGGCAGTGTGGAGTAGTTGTTCAAGCTGGAATTGGCCCAACGAAAGAGAGTTAAGTCCCTTATTGTCCCCCAAAGTGCCACTGTCTCTTTAATGGCTGTGAGCAAATGTTCACGCACCACAGTCCACCCTGCCAGGCTGGAGAAAGTGCTGTTATACTGAATAATTGAAAGCTGCTGTCAATGAAACCAAGAGCTGTGCTGGTCACGATCAGTTGAGAAAGAAGAGCAAAAAGATAGCCATTTTGGGATGAAGGGAGCATTAACAGTTTGCCACTGGTTTAATTTTTTCAGGGCTGATGGGAGTGGAGGGGAAACTAGAACAAATTACAGGTGTGGGGTATGGTCTGGAAGGAGGCCGGGAAACTGTGTTGCCTATGTAGTTGTCTTTCTCAGTAGTCCCATGATTGTTGAGTGACTGGGTAAACCTCAAAGAAAACAACAATAATAATACAGGTTGGGTTTCCCTCATCTGAAATTCTGAAATCTGGAACACTCCAAAAACCAATTTTTTTCTCATGGGTAATTGAGATAGTGACACCTTTGCTTTTTAATGGTTTGATATACGCTGACTTTATTTCATGCACTTTTTTTGGGTAAATATTGTATAAAATTACCTTTAGGTGTATAAGGTGCATAAGAAACATAAATAATTTTTGTGTTTAAATTTGGATCCCATCTTCAAGATACTGCATTATATAAGCAAGTACATGTATTCCAAAATAAAAAAATAATAAAGTCAAAATCCAAAGACTTCTGCTCCCAAGCATTTTGGATAAGGGAGACTCAAGCTGTAATGATGTGTGACATTTTTATATTTCAAAATATTTAGCTGATCCACCCTTTCTGCAAAAGAGAGCAGGAGTGGGGCCACAAAACAGAAATGTTAGCCGTGCATAAAAAAACCAGCCAGCCAGTGGGAGGACAACTGTGGCAGGTACACAGCATCAAAAGAAGCCATAGATGTGTGTGTGTGCGCGTGCATGTGTGTATCTATCTCAAGACCTTCAACAATGGTAACAGGATCTGGAGACCATCAAGCCTCTGGGTGTGGGACAAAGAGTGATAAGACATGTGGTGAGGTGGAAGAGCCACTTCAATGCAGTGGAACTCTGGGATTTGTAGTTTGGTGAGGCATTGGAGCTCTCTGACTGAGGATTCTAAATATTCCTCCTTGAATTATAAATCACAGTATTCCATAGGATGAAAACATGGTAGTTAAAGGGGAATAACTGTGTAGTGTGAGAGGGTCCCAGGTGAAGCTGGACAGTACCTATGACAAGTCTCTTAGAGGCACAATGCCACAAAGACTCTGATCACCTTAACTTTAGCACAGGTTTGGAAGTAATGGGTGGTAAATAATATGTATACCTTAGCCAGCCAACCTGGGCCAGGGATAAATAGTACTAAGGCTGTAAAGAAGTTGCGGGGATAAAGTTACTGTGCTGGTGGAATAAATAATGGTTCTAGTTACTTTTAAAAAGATTTGTCCAACATATTTTGAGACACTGAAAAAAAAAAACATTTTTTAAAAGATGTTATGCCATTCTCCTACCAGCCCTAAGTTTTGTTTTATAAAAGGAAACTCAAAAAAGCACCCATGCAGTGAGTTGCCTTGTAAAAGCCATAATGCATAACAACATCAAATAACTTTTTACACAGCATTACAAATAACAAGAACAAATTACTTTAAAACAAAGTAATTTTAGAAGCTCTGCTTTAGGTTTGGACCAGATCTAATCGTTTTAAATTACAGGAAGGTGAATTTTGACTGAACATTAGAAGGAACCTCTGGTTGGTAAGAGTGGTTCAGCAGCAGAACCACTTGCCTAGACAAGGTGGGATCTCCTTTTCTGAATGTCTTTTAAAAAAGAATGGACTGCTATCTGCTGGGGATGCTTAAGCTGGAGATCTTGCACGGAGCAAGTGGTTGGTTTCAATGGCCAGTGGGGCCCCTTCCAATTCTAGGTTTCCATGATTCTATGATTCTTTAGCATAATGTACAGTCAGAGAAATTATTCCTATTATATCTAAAACACCTGATACCATCCTCATGTAATTAACTAATGTGGCAAATGTGGTGTGTGTCCATAACATTTTATGACATTGTAGTTCTGCATCTGGAACTGTAATCCAGCTGGCCATTCAATGCCCTACCCTCCAGACTTACTGTTAAGCAACTTCAGCCTCCCTTTATGGCTATTCCATGGCGGGTGGAAAGTGGCCAGAGATTGGAGAAGCATCTAGTTATATCCCAGTAGCCAGACTTATGCACTGTGTAGACCAGCCTTAAAGGCTGGCTTGGGGACAGAGTCAGGGCATAGCATCTACACGATGCTCACTCAAACTCTGCCTCAAGGCATTGTGACGCCGCATGCCACTCCACACAGCGCATGGCTTTACAGCACTCCTCTGGCTCTGTGTCCACATGGTGCAGCACCAAAGGAGCACCATAAAGCTGTGGCATCATGGCTATCACGTCCTTTGCAGGGCGCAAAAAGGAGCTGCTTTTTGTGGCTCCTTTTTGTGCCCTGCAAAGGTCAGATCAGGGCCACAATGTGTGATTGCCATGGCCCTGATCTGGCAGGGGTGGTCTGCACAGCCCCATAGAGTGGCTACCTAGTCCATTGAGATTCTCTGGGGTCTTCTGGAGGTCAGAGCAGATGATGTAATGAATCTATGCCTGGTTATGTGGCTACAAGCAGATACTTTCTGGGTCTTCTCCTACTCTCTACCAGCCACAAAATTGCTATGAGGGGAGGCTGCAGAGGATCATTGATGAGTTGGGGGGCTTGGCCATCGCAGAGAGTAGATGAGAATACCATGATTACACTCAGGCATAAGATGGACATAACACCTGTATACCATTCTAACACAATGGCAGCCATTACCTCATAGAATCATAGAATCACAGAGCTGGAAGAGACCCCAAGGGCTATCCAGTCCAACTCCTTGCCATGCAAAAATAAACAAAGCACTCCTTGCAGATGTCATCCAGCTTTTGTTTCAAAATCTCCAAAGGAGGATCCACCACACTCTGAGGGAGCGTTTCTGACTGGTGAACAGCTCTTACCATCAAGATGTTCTTGCTAATGTTGAGGTAGAATCTCTTTTCCTCTAGTTTGAATCCATTGCTCCATGCCCTAGTTTCTGGAGAAGCAGAAAGCAAACTTGGTTCATCCTCAATATATTTCAAACATTTAAACATGGCCATCATTTCACCCCTTAACCTTCTCTTCTCCAGGCTAAACATACCCAGCTCCCGAAGCCGTTCCTCATAGGGCACGGCTTGTGATCCAAAATTCGTACTGCCTATTCCAGGCTGCTGCTGCTGCTGCTGCTGATCAATGATAGGGCAGGACTTTTGCTTGGTGACTTATCATAGATAGAGAATCGGCATAGGGACTTCCTCTGTTTAGACAGCCCATGAAGGCCTACATA
Source organism: Sceloporus undulatus (assembly GCF_019175285.1). Lineage (NCBI taxonomy): Eukaryota > Metazoa > Chordata > Lepidosauria > Squamata > Phrynosomatidae > Sceloporus > Sceloporus undulatus. The sequence continues at coordinate 328,965,156 of NC_056523.1, read as the reverse complement.
GAGAACCAATGACCTAGCTCATGCACATCCAGCCACAGGGGGCAAAAGAAATCCAAACACAGCCAGTCCTGGATTGTTATGATTGTAGAGTTTATGCACGCTGGATGCATTTGGATGGGTTGGAGGTAGAGCAGATTCATCACCTTCATACCTCAAGGCAGTTTGGAACTTCGAAGTATGCTCCAAAAATTACTCCCCAGTTATAGGGAGCTATCGAGTATTAACTCATTTCTTCCACAAAGAAATAACACAGGCCATTGTGATGATGAGGATGATGACAGTGGCAAGCTGTGGGCCCATAAATAGCACCTACTTCACCCCTTCCTCACTGCCCTCTACTGGCAAACCATGACAGGGACACAGATGTCCATGTCATTACTTCCCCTGTTGATCACATAATCTGACAAGACTTCTTGAGGGTGTCAGCTGATTTGCATTCCTAAGATGAACAAGGTGACAGTTTTCAGGTAGCATGGTGTCAGAAACAAAACTTTGTGACTCTTGAGAGGGGAGACATACAGACACAAAAGAGAACAAACATGTCAAGCTCTTACTGGGGCCAAGAAGCAAATGGAGGTGGGGAGCTGAAGGGGTTGGAGATGTCTCCTTCATTGACATGTGTGGAAGACAAGACTTTGAAGACCACATTGGGCTACTTCTCAGTTGGACCAGGAAGACAGATTCCATTATCAACCTTGTCTGTGCATGTGATGGGCAGGGGATGTTATGAGGAGAGCAGAAAGAAGAATTCCACTTAATTTGGTCTGCCTCACTTGTCTTCCATCCAGCCCTGTCACATTCTCTCTCTTTCCCCTGATCTGTAGGAAGTGTGTGACAAATACACATATTATACCCCCACCATGTGCAATGCAGAATGCTCTTCTGTCAAACACCCTCAGAGACCCAAAGATCTGTCAATTAAGAAGACTCCCAGGAGAATCACAGGCAAGGACTCTGCCGAGAATTTCATTAAAAAAGATGATATGTGCATGGCGGTCAAGTAACTTCCTCCCAAAGGCCCTACACAGTCCAATATTTTGCAAGGGAGAGGGCTGCAATATTTGTTTTTAATGTTTAAGAGAGCCTCAAAGCCAGAATAAAATAAGGTTTAACTCAAGTATTAACTCAAGATATTGTTCCTTCTCTCTTTGTTCTACGCTTGGCTTTTTAGCCTTGCTCAAAGCAGATGACAAGAGTAAGAAGAAAATCAAAATACTTAACTATTTCACTCCCACGCTCCTCACTTGGTACAAAATGACAGCTGAGATGGACACAGCTCATAGGGAAGGACATCCAAAGTTGGGCATATGGCTGCAAGACTGCCTTTCTTGACTTGGATTAAGCATCTAGTCTCAAGGATTGTCCTAACAGTGGGAGATACTTGCTGAATCCAGAGCACTGACTGCTTTTGATAGTTGGTGGTATTTATCATGCAACTTGCTGAATCCAGAGCATCGAATGCACAAACATACACAAACATGCACACATTCTTTCCACCTGCCTGTTCACTCCTTGTCAAGGAAGGAGGAGGAGATAGTGGGGATGAACCTTGCTTCACTGGTGGACATGTGTTCCCCAGAGTGGCCTAGCTCTGCCACAACAGTTTGGAACAAAATCAAAGAAGGAAACAGAAGCCCAAGTAAAGGATGTGTTTATCTGTCTATTTCTAGCCAATGTCAATTTAGTATATTTTCACCCCTAAATTTATTTTTGTCTTGTTTCCACGTTAAATCTGCAGTCACAGATGCCTCAGTATTTTCTGCCACAACACATTTTTAAACATATTTCTTTCTCTCTCAAAATAAGAATCCTAGACATTTTTGATACTTGTTAAAGCTGTAAACCTGTGATGGAGCTTTGAAGATGTGCAAAACTCAGTGGGTAAGTATGTCTTAAAATCCATGTGCTAGCTTGGGGAGGGAGTGGAGCAACCTGCCACTTCATATTAAGGCCTCTAGAGAAATGAACTTAACCACCCTAGTCCTAATTCTTGTAGGAGCCTTGGAATGAGTTTGATGCTCCTTGGTTTGGAGACTGCTTGCTGGGGAACTGATTTTTTTTTTACAGACAGTGATGGAGATCCTATTGTAGTGCTGAGAGAATAAATCTCTGCATGTGGAATTATGCATTGATTGTGCTATGCAACCCTTGACTTGCATGATAGTGTTCCACAACAAATGTGTGACTGAATGTATAGCTGAAGGAGCACTAATGGCAATTGCAGCAGGGACAAGTGGATACATATTGTCACAGCACACACACCTACAGGTGCAACATCACCACGTACACAATTCTTCTTTGGCAACCTTTAACTGAAGACATCAGAACTTGAGCTTGATTCTACAATTCTATATCATTTGAGTGGATTATTTTCTACAGAGCACTGCATCTAGTCTAACCCCCCCCCCCCGGGGTCAGGCAAGGATAGACAACTAAAGCAATTCTGAGAGATGGCTACCCAACCTCTGTTTAAAAGCCTCCAAAGGAAGAGCCTGCAACATACATGGCAGTCTGTTTTACTATTGAACAACTCTTACAATCAAGATTTTGACTTCCTGCTAGTGCCATTTGGAGACTGTGTGGTGCTCGTGCCATCATGGTGCCGCCCATGTGGAGGGTGGCAAGCCATCATGGCGGTGTCCTCACAGACTAAGGCTGCTGGGCATCTAAATGCCCAGCCTCATCTAGCCCTAGTTCGTGATGAGGATGCCGCAAACTGCCCGTCTCTACTGGGCCTTTGTGATTACTTGCCTACAGTGGTTCCATCTTCCATCTGGTTCCATGGAAGAGATTGTTCCAGCCCTTGCTCTGAGTTTCTTGCTTTCATGGATTTATGTCAGACACTTAGTTTTGTTTGACCAAAGTTGCATGTCTGTATGTGTGTGTATGTGGTTTAATTTGCATAATTGATGAGATGGAAAATTATCTCCATGACTGATGGACGCTCTGAAGGCTCCGTTAGTTTCTTACTAAATAGAGACTGCCTGTTGGATGAGTGCCTGGCTCATGCCATGTTATTACAACTGTAGGGTTGTAAAATGCAAACCTAATCCTGAAGATGTGGGTTCTTTTTTTATTTAAAGACCTTTCCGACAGGCAACAATAACAACAAAAAAGTATGTATGGTAACAGCATGCATCAGAATTGCCATCCCTTCCAGAGCATTGGGCTCTTGCAAGGACGCAATTCTAGACGACGTGTTAAGAGAGCTAGAATCTGTGGATTCATTCCAGAGAATAGGAACAAGCTAGAAAGCTGAAAGCACAGGGCACATGAAATTCTGGTTCTGAAGGTGGGATGAGAGAAATTGCCACTTTGCCTGAGGTGGCAAAATGGCTTGCTATCGCCCTGCATATGACCAATTATAAGATTCCAGTAAGTCTAAGGGTTAAACATATGCATGGGTAATAAGTTATAGATGGAAAGAATATACAATATTATTCAACTTATAGTCAAAAATGTGTTTTTGAGTGTTGGGAAACCCTGATGAAGACAAATGTGGACTGACAAGAATCTTTGCTAATGGAGACTTAAGGTAGACCTACACTGGCCAGAATACTCCAGATTACTCTTGGAGTATTCCCCCCTCTAAGCTGCCCCAAATTCCAATTGCAATTTTAAGGAATGCCAGGCAGCTGTTTACATTGCATCCCACTGTGCTGTCCGGTGCCATTGCTGGTGATGCAGATCACTCCCTCTGAGGTATAAGCTATCCACAATTCTGAACCTTCTCCCCAAAGTGATGTTTTACCACTTTTAAAGTCAGATGGATTTAAATAGTTTCAGCACAACAGATCGCTCATGGAGAACCTGGGGTGGCCTCACCACCTTAATGACATTGGAACTACCAGACTGCATTGTTGTACTATAAAGGAGCTTTTCAAAACACTGGATTCTAGCCTTAAAATAGGGATAGGTTTTTTCAAGTTGAATAGTGATGCTTTATCACTTTAGGGAGCCAGCATGGTGTAGTGGTTTGAGTGTTGGACTATGACTTTGGAGACTAGGATTCAATTCCCACCTTGTCCATGAAATCCATTGGGTGACCTTGGGCAGGTCACACTCTTTCAGCCTCAAGGGAAGACAATGGCAAACCATCTCTGAACAAATGCGTGATAGGTTTGCCTTAGGGTTGCCATAAGCTGGAAATGACTTGAAGACACAGAACAACAACAACAGGTTTACATAGTCCAGCACATTGGATATCTCCTTTGAAACTACCGTCAATCAGCATAAAGCAGTGCTCCAAAAGATATAAGATAAGGCAAAAGGAAGGGGACTCTACTACATTTCCTAGAGCCCCCCCCCCCATAGAAACATAAAATTATAGAGTTGGAAGGGGACTCATGGGTCACTGAGTCCACACCCTGTGTTCAATGCAGGATTCCAAGCTAAAGCATCCCCAACAAGTAGATGTCTTTTCCGGGATATTTTTGAGTACTGCATTCATTTCTGGATGCCTCATTTTAAGAGGGATATAGTGAAGTTGGAATGACTTCAGAGAAAGAAAACAAGGATAATAAGAGGTATGGGAAAGAAAATATATGAGAAGAAATTGAAGGAGATGGGTATGTTCAGCTTGGTGAAGAGAAAATTGAGGGATGAATTGACTGTCCTCTGTAAACACTTCAAGGGCTGCCATAGAGAGGAGGGCGCAGGCTTAGTGAATTGAATGGTGGACTAGATAAATCTGAGTTTATTCATCATGGTAATTCTTAAATTGTTATATTCCTCTGTTGAAGTATATATAGTCTGCACCCCATTTGACTGCTTTCCACCTACCTGCTCCCCATACCCATGTCCAGCCACTGATTTGTTAAGAATGGTTGCAATATAGGGTCTCCCAACTGGGCCCATTTGGATCAAATAGTTCTGCTCTTCCCTAACTGTCCTCCAACCCCACACCCATCAATTCCCCCCTTTCTCCCCCCCCCCCCTTGCATTTCAGCTGGCGAGGAAAGATAAGTTGCTGCTGGGCTGGATGGCGGATCACTTGTTCAGCACGCTATTGGGCAGATATGATAACAGCCTCAGCAACCGCTGGAACTGAGCTGCTGGCTGCTGCTGGCACACTCTTCAAGCTTTCCCTGCAATATTATATTTGACATTCAATTTGAAACCCTAAACTCCTTTAATGCAATATCGCAGCACAATGATAGTAATAAGGTGGCCCGGCTTGCTTCCTATTTAACCGCCAGAGAGACCAAAAGGGGGGGACAGAAACTTTCTACAGATATATCCTGGTCCCTATTAGATTAACCTCTTCTTGGCCAACTTTTCTTTTGCAGCTAGGGCGTCAAAGGGCCATTCTCTCATTAAAAAGAAAAGAAAATATAGAAACGGAGAGATCTGCATATTTAATTAGGAGTTAAAATATCAACAGTGTATCATTCTTGGTGTACAATGTTATAAAGTGGACTTTATAAGCTGCATTTTTATTTAAACAGAGTGCAATGGAATAATAGCAAAAACAACCTTAATTCAAGACATCAGATAAAATAGACTATCCATCTGTCTGTCTGTTTATCCATCTGCCTATCTAATTTGTGGCCAGAATCCCATTAGCGCTACAGTAAACACATGTACAAGTTCCTTTACACTTGTGATTTTACTCTTTTGGCTGTTGTGCAACAAATGCATTAAATTCATTGTTGTGTGTTGTGCAGATCCCAATAAGGAGGCACACTGGCAAATGCACAACTGATTGTACAATGGACAGTATTCAGAAGGAGGGTGGTGTAATACAACCATCACATAACTACATGAGTGTAGATTTACTTTACACAGTATGCTGTAGGATGGTGACTCACAGAATCATAGATTCATAGAATCATAGAGCTGGAAGAGACCACAAGTGTCATCCAGTCCAACCTTCTGCCATACAGCAATACACAATCCAAGCACTCCCAACAAATGGTCATCCAGCCTCTGTTTAAAAACCTCCAAAGAAGGAGGCTCTGCCACTGTTGAACAGATGTTATAAACAGAAACTTCTTCCTAATGTTTAGGTGGAATCTCTTTCCCTGTCATTTGCATCCATTGCTCTGGGTCCTCGTCTCTGAAGCAGAAGAAAGCAAAGTTTGTTGTGGGTTTTCGGGCTATGTGGCCATGTTAGAAGAGTTTCTTCCTGACATCGCCAGCATCTGTGGCTGGCATCTTTTGCCACAGATGCTGGTGAAACGTCAGGAAGAAACTCTTCTAGAACATGGCCACATAGCCCGAAAAACCCACAAAAATCTATGGATGCCAGCCATGAAAGCCTTTGACTTCACAGAAGAAAACATTGCTCCATCTTCAATATGACATCCCTTCCAATATTTAAACAGGTCTATCATATCACCTCTTAACTTTTTCTTTCCCAGGCTAAACATAGCTAGCTCCATAAGCTGATCTTCATAGGGCATGGTTTCCAGACCTTTCACCATTTCGGTTGTCCTCCTTTGGACACACTCCAGTTTGTCAACATCCTTCTTGAATTGTGGTTCCCTCAAGGCATGATACTGTCACCAATGCTCTTCAACATTTATATGAAGCCGCTGGGTGAGATCATCCAGAGACATGGGACGGGGTGTTATCAGTACGCTGATTACACCCAAATTTATTTCTCTATGTCTCGGACTGCTTCAGTGACCAAGGATGGCATCTCTCCTCTGAATGACTGTCTGATGTCAGTAATGGATTGGATGAGGGAAAATAGGTTTAAATTGAATCCAAATAAAATGGAGGTACTTGTCATAGGCAATCCCAATCCAGGTATGGTGATACGCTCCCCAGTTCTGGACGGGGTCACACTTCCCCTAAAGGACTGTGTTCATAGCTTGGGGGTGCTCCTCAACTTGTCGCTTCACTTGTCATCCCAGGTGGATGTGACAGTCAGGAGTGCCCACTATCAGCTCCGGCTGATTCGCCAGCTACGACCCTTCCTGGAACAGGCAAACCTTGCAACGGTTGTACACTCCCTGGTAACCTCTCATCTCGATTTCTGCAATGCGCTCTACATGAGGCAACCTTTATGCCATGTTTGGAAGCTGCAACTGGTCCAAAACATGGCAGTCAGATTGGTGACTGGGAGTTCCAAGTTTGATTCTATCACACTCATTCTAAAATCCCTTCACTGGCTACCTATTAGCTTCTGGGCACAGTATAAGGTGTTGGTTATTAGCTATAAAGCCCTACATGGCCTGGGTCCAGCTTACCCGAGGGAACGCCTCCTCCCATATAATCCTTCCTGCACTCTCAGGTCCTCAGGGAAGAACCTACTACAGTCAGAGAGAATTAGACTGGTAACTACTTCCCAGAGGACATTTCCTGCTGCCGCTCCAAAAATCTGGAATGATCTGCTGGACAAGATCTGCCAACTAACATCTTTGGAGGCCTTTAAGAAGGCAATAAAAACAGACCTCTTCCGGCGGGCATTCCCAAACTGATCCCCTAACCTCACTCTCCACTTGCTTAAATTGTTCTCTTTGGACTGATTCGTTCTTGACTAATTTTATTGCCCATTGTTTGGGAATTGCTTTTAATGTTAATTTTCTGGGGGGGGGGAGTGGGAATCTGGAGTCTAGTGTACTTTTTCCTACTATTTCTGTGCCTTTGATTTTATTGTTTTCTCTTTTTATATGCTGTTACTCACCTTGATCCAACACAGGGAGAGGCGGGTTATAAATAAATACTATTATTATTATTATTATTATTATTATTATTATTATTATTATTATTCTTCCCTCAATTTGGACAGTATATTCCTGCATATATATTGATAATCTATTTTTGCATGCATACATCTGTGAATGTCTCTGTCTGTCTGGATGTGTAACTTCATGCAGGACAGTTTCACACTAAAATACCCTTTTAGGAGAGTGCATCTCAAGTGAATGAATGCTTGGAGGAGGTAATGGTACAGAGTAGGAAAAACAAACTGAAACTAAATTCAGACAAGACAGAAGTATTTACTGTCATAGGTCCTAGCCAGAGTTTGGAGGTGTGTCAATCAGTTCTGGTTGGAGTTATAGTCCACCTGAAAGACATTACACAGCTGGATTCTGGCTTCATTGCTGTAAATGACAGTTAGCTGTGCCTCTTCCTAGAGCTGAAGGATCTAAAGATGGTTGTGCAAGTGTTAATAATTGGACTTCTGCAATGCACTGTGCATTGGGCTACATTTGGACCGAGTTTGGAAACTTCATTTAGTTCAAAACATGGCAGCCAGATTAATTACTGGCAATGTAGGAGTGATCATATTACACCAATATTAAAATCATGCCGCTGGCTGCCAAGTAATTTCTGGGCAAGGTAAAAAATTTTGTTTACTGAAGAATGGTATTCCCCTGTATGATCCTGGCCCCAGGTTCTGAAACTCCCTTCTCAGAGAGACTACACTGCCACCTCCTTACTACCTTTTCACAAGCACATTCTTAGTCTGACAGGCCTTTGAAAATTGATTTTTTAAAATGGAAAACTGGCCTTGTATAATATAATGGACTTTTATTGTTGTTTTTTTTTAACTAAAAGAATTGTTTTTACTTGTTCAGTTTTTATGATGGTTTGCTGTTAAACTTTTGTTAAATTTTAAAATGATGTCTGTTTTAACTGTTACAAGCTGCCGAGTCCCAAACTGGCAAGAAGGTATAATGCAATGGGCTCTCAGTATCCATGGACTCACTATCCATGGATTCAACTATCCACAGCTTGACGTTATTCTAAAAAAAAAAAAAAAATGAATTCCAAAAAGCAAGCCTTTATTTTTCCATTTTATATAAGGGATGCCATTGTACTATGCCATTGTATATAATGGTCCATCAGCATCCATGAATTTTGATATCCACAGGGGATCATGGAACCAATCCTCAGTGGATACCAAAGGACCATTGTTATGACTAATAATAATAATAATAATGATAATAATAATAAAAATGTTTCTTGTTTTGAACCTTCAAGTTGTTTCAAACTTATGACAACCCTAAGGCTATATCACGAAGTTTTCTTAGCAAGATTTCTTCAGAGAAGGTCTGCCTTTGCCTACTGAGTCTGAGAAAGTGTGACTTGCCCAAGGACACCCAGTTGGTTTCCATAGCTGATCAGGGATTCGAACTCTGGTCTCCAGAATTTTAGTCCAGTGCTTAAACCATTGAAGCATGCTGGCTCTGAGTAAGCAGCTGCTGGAAGTATATCCAGTTGTCATGATTAGTAGTTGTTGAATGCTTTCTTCATAATTTTCATTCCAACCAATTCTAGTTTTTCGTGGTGCAAATTCTGCCATCCTACCCTTTCCCAGCAGCAGCCCAGAGTCATGCTAAGTGACTATAATCCTTTCAAAGGCTATTTCTACATGCCAGCCACATCCCATTGGCACAAGAGTTCCTCTGTTTGTTACAGCTCATCTTGCCTTTTTTTTCTTTGTTAAATTTGTGGTCAAGAGAGTGGATTTCCATGAGCCAAGCTGTAAAATCTATTTTAATGCGTTTATCCAACTTTCCTTGGTAACACTCCAGTCCAACTTCCGACGCTTTTGCAAAGGACGCGCCGCTCCTTTTGGCAGATCAATTATTCAGATGCTGTGATGGTCCGAGGCATCGTATCAGTAATAAAGTGGTAAATTATTAATCAAGCCTTGTGCCATTTCGATTAGATTTGGGAAATCCAGGATTAAATATCCGGCACCCTGTGTCTCGGCTTGAGATCAGCCCAGCTGGCTTGGCAGAAAAAGCAGCTCTGTACTTCATAGGAGGTGGCCAGATAAGAAATTACTTTCTTAAAAACAAAACAAAACAAATGGAGGAGAGGGGATGAGATTTTTTTTCTTTTTCAGAGTGACAGTTTGTTCATCAGGATTTTGCTCGGCATCAGATGGGTTGAAATACTCTTTCAGGTTACTCAAGATTTGCAGCAGGCTTGTATAATGTGTGCAGTTAATAAAGCACTTAATTGCAGTGCTTAATTGCAGTGGGCAATCCATATTGTATTGTGGCAGTGAAGCCTCTGGCACTGCTTGACCGAGGTAATAAACTGGCAAAGGATCACTACAACTATTCCAGCTTCTCAGGAACTGAGGCTTTTGGAAGGTGTGCAATTGGCCAACCTTCTCAGGTTTGCTGGGATTAAAATTTCTCGCAACTTCTAGGTACAGGAGTCAATCGAAGACCATTGAGAAGATGTTTGAGAAGCCTAAAAATCAAAGGGTTGTAGAGGTGCTTGATGCAGAACCCTTTAAGGGTTTGTGCATAAGGGCAATTTTGGAAGTTCTAGTGTCTGCTATAACTGCTGGCAACTGCAATGGGGTATCAACAGCCAACAACCAGTGAATATTAATCTGAACTAAGAATGAGTGATAGACATCAAAGAGATAGCCATGTTAATCTGGAAAATCAGTATGCAAAGGGATCTTGTAGTAGCTTTGAGACTAACTGGAAGAAAGAAGCTGGAAGCATGAGTTTTGGGCCCAGACTCCATTCCACCCCATGCATCTGAGGAAGTAGACTGAAGTCTATGAAAGCTCATGTTACCAGATTCTTTCTTCCAGTTAGTCTCAAAAGTGCTACAAGATCCCTCTGAATGCTAAGGATGAGTGAGGGGTTATTCACATGTCATTTGTTTTAGTGCGACGATGCAAATCATCTCACTCATGGATTCCAAGTTTGTTATTCACTCTATGGAACTCCATTGATCCTCATCAATGTGCATCTCTGTGAGTTTGGTTGCTCACACATGCAAGCATTCCAATAAAGATGACAATGTAAATGCATCCATAACCTTTCTTTTGGTATGCAGTGTTTTATCCCAGGTCTATTCAGGTCTATTCACGTTGGTTATCCACATTACCAATGATGCAGATCTTTTTAAAAAACGTCGGGGAAAACTCAGTACAGTATTGATTATCCCGGATTAAATGGGTATTTTTGGGCAGCCCCCCCCTTCAAATTTAATCAGGTGCATTCGGGATGCATGTGAACAATGGAGATTTAATCTGGATTCATCCTGGATTATTTTCACAGTGTAAATAACCCCAGAGTGTGCCACTTTTGGTTTCTCTCACATTTGTGACATCTCTTGAGCTCTGCTTTTCCATTTCTGACACAATTTGAGAGTTTTGTTCATTTTTTTTTTTAAAAAGAAACCATTAATTCAGTGAGTAAGTAAAACAATTCCCAGGAGGAAGAGGACTATGTGAAAACCACTTTTCAATGCTATGGAATTCTGAGAATTGTTGTTTCTTGTGTCACCACAGCTCTCTGACAGAGAAGGCTAAATGTCTCACAAAACTGCAATTCTCAGAAATCCATAGCATTGAGCCAAGGCAGTTAAAGTGGTGTCAAACTGGATTAGTTCTGCAGCGTGGATGCAGCCAGTGTGAAATTCTTTCACCTGCTTTTAGACTGCCTGACTTTAAAGTGCAAAAGTAGTTTGCATTCATTTAACTCAGCAGGGAGAAGAGATGAGGAGTAGAATCTTGCCCTTCCCAGTAGACTGAGGCAAAAGCAAACTGCTCCTGCTTCTTCTAGCTTGTCAGTCCTTCCTCATGTGTAACTTTTGCCATCTTGACCACACTCTCAGGTCGCTTGACCATAGGCATCTGGGTTTTCATCTATGAAATGTTGTAGGGTATGTGATATAATTGCCTCCCACCACGAGATCAATGGATACACGGTAGTCTATAAATATTTAAAAATCAATCAATCAATAAAAATAAATAAATCAGTTTGTTGTCCCAAGTTAGCCTAATACTGTAGATCTGGTAAGAGATCTGTCGGTGTTGCTCCCAATCTGGGTTTATTTGTTCTTTGAACGTCATGTGTGATGTGAAGGTGGCTCAGATGTGCTGCCTTGCAAGTGTGTGTTTGCATAAGGAAATCCACCCAGCCTGGCTCTAAATCTCTGTACTTAATTACCTCCATTCGCTGCAAATGCATGCATGATCAGTTGAGCAAGCATGCTTGTGTGTACCGTATTAATACATATGTATGTGGACTTTTACATATCAGTTCTGTGGGGCTCAGAACTTCAAAAGGAACCTGGATAATCACAGCAGAAGATATAAAAGATCAAACAGAATATCTTTTAAACAGATCTGAGAAGATTAATTTTCATCCAATGTTACTGCAGGAGATTTCCCTCCCCCCGTTGCAAACCCCCCCCCCCCCACTTTCTTTAGTTGCTTTGATCTGTTTTGATGTCTTTTTCAGCTCATCTTTCAAATAAAAAAATCTGTTTAAAATCTTTTTTCTTTTTCTTTCCTTTTTTTTAAACTTTCTTTCCCCCCCAAAGTCAAGAACACTTCTGAGGATAAGAAACAAGCTTGCGTCTAAGCCTCCCTTCTCCACTCACAGTTCGGCAGGGATGTTTCTCAGCGGTAAAGACAATGGATGGAATCGAAACAGCAAAAGTGGGAATGTTTCAGGATAGACCAAGTGAAGGATCTATAACACACAATGGGTAATAACGTGATGGGATACGCTACATCCAGGTGTGGTAGTGATGACTACCGTCTTGTATGGTTTACAAGTGGAATTTAGGGAGAATGAATGGATGATAGAGTACAGAATCATGTAATTGGAAGTGACACAAAGGAGCATCCAATCCAGCCCCCTGTCATGAAGGAATCCACTGCTAAAGCACCCATGAGAGATTTAAAAGCAATTAACCATAGTCAGCTAGACAATGGACAACTAATGTCTGTGCTGGTGGTATTTCTAGTTGTAGCACTTTGGCACTTTACATTTCTATACTGCTTCATAGTGAACTAAGCACTCTCTAAACAGTTTATAATGTGTACGCCAATTGTCCCCAACAAGCTGGGTACTCATTTAACCAACCTACAAAAGGATAGAGGGCTGAGTCAACCAGGAGCCCTCTGGGATCAAACTCACAACATTGTAGCTGTAGTTAATCACTGAACCACCAGGGTGCTCTGTATCTAGGGATTCTGCATCCACAGATTCAACCAACCACAAGTTGAAAGCATTCATCAAAATATTCCAAAAAGCATTATGCATTTTTTATAAGGAACACCATTTTACTACTTCATTGTACATAATGGGACTTGCACATCCATGGATTTTGGTATCCATGGGGGACTTGGAAACAAACCCCAGAGGATATCAAGGGCCCACTGTAGTACAAAAATAATTTCATTAGGCTCTGTTGATGGGCTTGGTTGGTTTGTATGTGTACAGAAAGTTATTTTCTGCAGAGAAGATATGTTTCCTAGACAGGTCAACGAAAATTCCAGTGTGGTTCCATTGATTACCCTTCTGATGAATGCTGATATTGTGTAACTGAGGTCCTGTACACACAAAAAACAACCTTTAAGGCTGTCATGGGGGCAGAGTCGGGGTATAGCATCCTCATGATGCATGCCTGACTCCACCCCCCCAGGGCATCCTGATGCTGTGCACTGTCCACACAGTGCTGAAGGAGTGCCGTATAGCCATGGCAACACGGCTATGGCACCCTTTTGAGGGTGTAGCATGAGGTTGCCATGGGCCTGATCCAGTTAGGAAATGTATTTACAGCCCATTATTATTATTATTATTATTATTATTATTATTATTATTATTATTATTATTATTAACTTTTATTTATAAAGCGCTGTAAATTTACACAGCGCTGTACATACAATCTTTTAGTTAGACGGTTCCCTGCCCTCAGGCTTACAATCTAAGAAGACACGACACAAAAGGAGAGGGGAGTGGTGGTGGGGAATGGGATCAGGTCCAGCAGTTCTTCTCCACCTCCGAGGCCTGGACCAAGGCAGATGGACTGGAGGAAGGGCTTGGCTTCTTAATGGATGGTTAAAAGGAGGCTTCCTGGGTCAGAGAGGGGCTCACCTCTGGGAATGCTTCTCTAAACAATATAGTCATTAATTCAGTTTTGAAACTGGGTAGAGAAGTGATGAGGTGTGCATATGGGGGAAGAAGGTTCCAGGAGTAAGGGGCAGCAAGCGAGAAGGGACGAATTCGGGAGGGGGCAGTGGTAGTCTTACACTGTGACAGGAGACCTTGACTACAAGAGTGGAGGGTGCGAGTAGGAATGTAAGGAGAAAGAAGGTCAGATAAGTAAGGAGGGGCCAATCCATGGAAGGCTTTGAAAGCCCCTGACTGTGTATCTGTTAATTTGCACTTGCTTTACTGTCCCACTGTGGGATGAGGATTTGAAATGGCTGTTTCCACAGTCCTAGTGAACCAAATGGCACATTGAAGTATGGATAGATAAGCAATATCAAAAAATACACAATTGCATGGGTGTAATCCTGTTTGTTATCCCAACTAGAGCAGACCTATTAAATAAATTGTTGATTTACCTGTAGATAGATCCAATTGATTCAATGACTGTACTTTATGGCAGAATGGACTCCAACTCTATAATTATAAGATTCTATGATTCTAAGACCATTTCACAACAGCTAAAAAAGTACAGTTCTGACACAAATGGTACTCTGTCCAGAATCTTCTATGGGCCTTTTCTGAAGACCTTATGAGAAATACCAGGAAACATCACCATCATCTAAGTTAACAACACACTGCAATATAGTTTGTTGTTGCTGTTAATTTTTGTCAAGTTGACTTCGACTTATAGAGATCCTGTGAATGGGAATCCTCCATGACACTCTGTTGTCAACTGCTCTGCTCAAGTCTTGCAAACTCAGGGCTGTGGCTTCCTTGAGTGAGTCTATCTGGAATGTGGTCTTCCTTTTTTCCTTTCTGTCTTCTACCTAGTCAAGCATTATAATCTTTGCTAGTGAGTCATGTCTTCTTATGATGTATCCAAAGTACAAGTCTCAGTTTAGTCACTTTTACTTCAAGGGGGGTTTCAGGCTTGATTTTCTCTAACATCCATTTATTTGTCTTTTTAGCAGTCAGTGGTTTCCATAGAACTCTTCTCCAGTACCCCATTTCAAAAGAGTTGATTCTCTTCCTGTCAGCGCTTGCTTTACCATCCACCTTTCACAACTACACAATGCAATATTTTGCAATGCAGCACCTGGCTCCTAATATGGCATGTCACATTTTATTCAAAGCTGGATGAATGGTTTGTCTGAACCTGACAGACCCACAGTCTTTTATATGAGGTTGTTCAGGTTGTTTTGAAGACTTGCAACATACACTTGCTTCCCTATGGAGTTCCCTGGGTGAAACCACTTCTTCTGCCCCATTGAAGCAGAAGAAGATGTTTGTACTCTGTACTCATATAATAAGGTGTGTCAT
This sequence comes from Sceloporus undulatus, assembly GCF_019175285.1. NCBI lineage: Eukaryota > Metazoa > Chordata > Lepidosauria > Squamata > Phrynosomatidae > Sceloporus > Sceloporus undulatus. The sequence continues at coordinate 328,949,956 of NC_056523.1, read as the reverse complement.
GCACAGTACAGTGGTGCCACAAGTTTGCCTGCTCTAGACTCCATCCATGTGCAAACGTGTGCACTTCTAGATTCTTTACTTTCCTCTGGTGGGGAATTACCAGAGTGAAGACAGATGTAGGCATAAAGGACAGCTTCTTTGTAAAAAAAATAATCTAAAAATCCCTCCTTTAAATGGTCAATCCAGGCTTGTTTTGAAAGTTGCTTTTGAGATCTCCGGTGCCCGTAATTTCTCTGCTTGTGGCTGTCAAGTTTTAGGACATGAGTATCTCTCTGAAATTGGCTACCATTGATCAGAAACTTATTTTGATATATGCCATTAAGCAGACATCAGTCACTATAGACTAAGCTCAGACTGAAATTTACAGCATCAATCCATCCACCTATCAAATCTAGCATGGGAGAGCTGAAAATAAATTTAGCCCATAAACACCGTCGTTTCTGACACTGCAGGTAGAAATGCCTTTTTATAGCAATGCTTCTGGCCAAATCACTTCTTTAAACAATCCTCCCCTTCCCTCCATCTCAGCCAAACAACCGGGTAGACGGTTGATGGCAATTTGCCTTTGCAGATCCAAGATGAAGATGCTTTCTTGACAATTTTCAAAAGCGGAAATAAAGAAAAGCTTTAGTATTTCTCCCCACCAGTCTTATAGTGACACTGAGGCATCGAGAAGGCACTTCAGACACGTATTGGGATCCTTTTGGTGTCGTATACATGTGTAAGTATGCTTGCATGGGTGGTTGCACTTTTTGACCATTGTGCAATGGGTTTATTCAGTTCATAATTGTGCAAGTATGTAAATGTAACCATTTTACAGGTTGTTGCCAGGATGGTGTCTACAAATCCATCAATGTCTTCAGTGTACCAGTTGGTTTACTGGGATTTCAGAAACAGCTACAGTGCATTCCCCATTGCACAATGGAACAATAAGCAGATACATTAGCAGATACACAATCAGTGGCATGATACCGAGTTGAGGCTCCCTTATCCCGAATGCCTGATCCAAAAGACTCCAAAATCTAACATTGTCCACAAGAGTGGCTGAGATACTGACAGCTTTGCTTTCTGACAGTTCACTGTACACAGTATACATATGAAACAAATGAATTTCCTGTTTAGACTTGGGTCCCATCTCCAAGATATTTCATGATGTATAAGTAAATATTCCATAATCTGAAAACATCCAAAATCTAATACAATTCTGGTCCCAAGCATTTTGGATCAGGGAGACTCAACCTGTATCAGCTTTTAGCAGAAGAATGGTATAGCACAATCACTATGGAAATACATGGGCATAGATTTACACTACACCAGCATAATGCATGAGCTTGGCTGTGGCATTTATCTTGTAGCACATTGAAAGAGATACTATATTATTACTATGCAGTATCAATCTCCACATGTGGAATCATGCTTTGACTGTGCTAAATGTGACCCTCATGTTGAAAGGAGGATTTATTCACACTACTGAATGACAGAACTATGATTCCACTTTATCTGCCATGGCTGCTTCCTCTGGAATCTTAGGCTGCATCTACACTGTAGAAATAGTGCAGTTTGACACCACTTTAACTTTCATGGCTCAATGCTATGGAATTCTGGGATTTGTAGTTTTGTGAGATATTTAGCCTTCTCTGTCAGAGAGCTCTGGTTCCACAACAAACTGCAAATCCCAAGATTCCATAGGATGTAGCCATGACAGTTAAAGCAGGGTCAAACTACATTAATTCTGCAGTATGGCAGCAGCCCTAGACTTTTCCATCTTGAGTTTTGCAGTTTCGTAAAGGGTATTTAGAATTCTCAGCCAGAGAGCTCTAGTGCTTCACCAGACTACAAAACCCAGAATTCCATAGAATGTTATCATGGTAGTTACAATGGAATCATAGCACTATAAATTGGTAGCATGAAAGGGACTGGGGATGCATCCAACTGAGCATGCAACACCATATGCATCGTAATATTTGAGTAAATGCACAAATAAATGTGTAGTCAAATGCCCAACTGAGGGAATGCTTCAGCCAGTTTCAGCAAGGGCAGACTGATATGGAGTGTCCAAAAATGTGTGACAATATGGCATCATATCCACAACTCTGCTTCTGTGAGCTGGCACAATGCAGATGCTGCACATCAGAAAAATATATGTCCAGTTGCTTCCATATGGAAACTTAAATTATCATAAAGCAGCATCAAAATTCTGGCCTTAACATGAATGCATGTGGGAACACAGGAGAGGGCCTTCCTAGTTTATATATGAGGACTTTTACATATAAGTTCTTGTTTCCAGTGTGGGATTCTTTCCCCTGTTTTGAGACTGCCTGAATAATTCTTATTGTTTTAACTAGTTTAAAAGCATTTCACATCCTTCAACTGCCCTTATTTGGAAGGGACAGTCTTAATTAATCCTCTGTCATCTCACTTTTTTACATGCTTTTAAAATGTCCCAGTTTCTCTTTCCTTCTCCCACTTTCACCCTTTGTTCTTGGCTTACATCAGTTACTGCAAACTGAGTTTAAAGTGCAATAGTAGTTTGTACTCAGCTCCGCAAGGAGGAGAAGAGAGGAGAGAAAGAGAGAGAGAGACTCGTTTTTCCCAGAAGGCTTATGCAAAAACAGACTGCTGTAGACTTTCTTAGCTTGGGTAGTCTTCCTCATTAATATCATTTGCCATCTTGATCACATTCTGATATTGCTTGGCGACACGTATTCTGGTTCTCATCTGTGAAATGTTGGTGGGTATGAAATCTGGCTTTTCAGATAGTCTGCACTGAAACAAATGTTGGGAATTGAACCTAAGGCCCTTTATGATCAAAGCCCCAGCTAAGGACCATCCCCACAAAACAGACTCCTACATGGTTGATATGGTGCACCTCATCACCACAGTCTCTTTCATCCTTTAGCTTAGACCTCTATGCCCAGTCTCTCAATTCCATGGTTCCTTTTCAGTGCACTTTCCTTTCAAAGGGCTGTGATCTTCTTTTCTTTGAAGCCCCCCACCCTTTTCTATCTCTTTCCTAAAATGAGACACTGCGTTTTGTATAACAGAAATCCGAGTCTCCATGCAACTTCCCACTTGACCATACTGCTTGTTTTTGTACTTACAAGTGTACAGTGTAACCCAGGACATCATGCTATTTTCTTACCCTCTACAAATATGATCAAAAGGCTGATTTGTAGTGAAGAGCACACACATTGGCCATCGAATGAGGGGTGGGCCATTCCTCTTCCCTCTTTTCTGCATGCGGAAATCAGTGGAAGGGGATTTTTAATTAAAATAGATGGCTAGCTTTCTCAGCTTCGGAGCATCTAACTAGGTTTGTGGTTGGGGTTATTATCTGAGGCTTTGCAGCGAACAGTGTTGGAAAGGGAGGGGGGTTGAGCTGTGATTTCTCTCTTCACAGGGGACGAGTTGTTGAGGGAAATGAGGCCTTTGGTTTACCATCAAGCCATCACATGACAAAGATGGCAAGGGTCAAAGAAGACACAAACATTATCCTGAGAAGAAAGTGAGGAAGAAATTAAAGAGAGGGAAACGAAGACACAGCTCCCACTATAAAAGCACAGCATGATTTTCTCCTTCCAACTGTCCTTTTTAAGGATGCAAATCCAGATCCCCCCCAACGCACCCTCAGCTCAAGAGAGTCTAGGGGAATGATACATATTTCCGGAGAAACGGCTTCATTTGAAAGCATGGTAGCTGCGTAATTGAACATTTCAATGGCTGTTTGCTCTTCACTGAAAGAAAGAAAAGAGCCAGGGAGAGGAGGGGCAATTTGGGATTTCAATAATAGTAACAATAAAAAGTTGTGAACGATTTTATTTTCTCCCCCCACCCCACCCCATATGACCTTCTAAGTCTAGGAGTTCTGACTTGCTTGATTCTTCTCTTCCTCCCCCGCTATCCCATTGCAGATTGCGTGGGTGCTGGTTGAAGACAGAGATCAAAGGGATCCCCATGGAAGACTTGCAATGGCTCACCAGGATAAACATGTTTGCTCTCCGGGTATTTTGGTTAAGAAACAGAAGAGCTTGTCCTCTGACAGAAGTCAATGACACCGTGTCCTGATGCGTCATGCAAGCATTGAGCAATGCTTATTGTGTTCCTAATCCTAAACCGGAAGACACTTAAGATTGCAAAATGTGGCGACTGAAGTTCTACGTTGTGGTCTTTGATGAGATTTGCCTTCAAGTCATTGCTGACTTAAAATAACTCAAAGATGAACCTGTTGTGGTTTTTTTGGGGGGGGAGCGGATAAAATTTGTTCAGAGGGATGTGATGTTGCTTTCCTCTGAAGCTGAGAGAATATGACTTGCCTAATCTCATCCAGTGGGTTTCCATGACTGAGTGGGGATTCAAAGTATGATCTTTCCTAGTTCATGGGAGATTATAGCCCCCTATGGTCTCTCCTAGGCCCAAGACAGATGGGCGGGAATCATCGTCCTCAGGCCAATTTTAGGGTTCCAGAGCATGCAGCATCTGCATGTTCCAGAACCCTAACATGTATGGACAGCACCATCTTTATGTGGCACTGTCCATATTTGGCACAAGCGCACAACACAAGCGCAGCACCACATCCACACTTCCGGGTGCCGCACTTGCATTGTGGACGTGTCACAATGCCCCAATGGCATACTGATGATATCATCCCCCCGTGCCAAAAAGAACCTGGTTTTTGGTGCGGAGGGACACCACACAGTTTGGCTGTTGCAGCGTCCCTCCAGAGGGAAACTGCGTGCCTCCAGCCCATTCCTTTCCAGTGGTCTGGAGAGCTCCCATGTCTCTCCTAGTCTGACACTCTAATCACTACATCACACTAAACCAAAATCTGCAATCCAGCACAGCCATTAGAGCTATAGTCCCCACAAAGGGATTGTCCAAGCTCAAACACACAATTAGGCACCCTTCTGTCCATTAGGTTCAGTGGCTGAAAGCACCTCTGGCAACTAGATCTGAGTAAGAAACCTTTGGTTGTCTTAAGAATTCACAACATACAGGGACCAACTGGAATGAAAAGAAACATGATAAGATTAGAAAGATCATTCAGACCATAGTGTGATTTCCCTGCCATTTTTAAAAGAATGATGATGCTTCCTGTTGAAATTCACTTGAAGAAGAGCAAATATGTTTTTAACTAGCAACTGAGGTCTTGCAAAGCTTAGCTTGGTAACATTGATTATGAAACCACAGTGAGATTGTCTGTCTGTCTGTCTGTCTCTCTAATCTAGATGTTCTAGACGTTTTAGCTATTTTATTGAACTAATAATAATGTCAGTGTTTTATTGATTATATTTTATATCTGTACTGTGTCATTTTATTGGTGTAATCCTACCTCGATCTGCAGGGAGAGGTGGGGAAATACAAATTATTATTATTATTATTATTATTATTAATCGATCATCTATCTGTCTGTCTGTCAGATAGCTAGCTGGGTTCTTTCGGTCTAGACCAGTGTTAATCTAGCTAACATCTAGCTAGCTAGCTAATGATAAACAGATTAACATTAGTTGAGCCTGAAAGAAACTAAATAGAGCAACCTCCCAAATTGAAAGTGGTGGAATGGCTGCAAAATAAAATTTTAAAATACCTTGCTGGACAGACTTCAGAGCTCTAGCTATAATCCCACATGGACAAGGATGACAATTTGCCCCCCTGGATCAGGGAACGTAACCTAAGTGTAAATCCCATAAGAAAAACGGAGCATGCGAATACAACCTTGAAGTGGGGAGAGGAAACAATTATCTATAAAAGATAAAATCCATTTAACAATCGCAAGTCTCTAACTCCTTGCCAGCTCATGCCTTTATCTGGTGCTAAGTAAACCCTTTTTGAACGGCAGAGTGAAAATCCCGTTAATAAATTCTGCCGTGGCGTCGTTTCAAACCTGGGCCTGATAAAACACCACAATACCTAAAGAATAAATTAGACCCAGGTGCAGGATAGCAGTACACAACTCCTTTCTGTCAAGGATTGGCAGAATAAAGAACCCTGAGGCCAGCCAGCCGCCTACGCCACCACAAGGGAGATGGGGATTTTCATGTGTGCAATACCTAGGGGCACATGGATCATGTTGCTACACACTCTTTAACTATCCATATAGTGGTGCTGTCATGGGATTGTGGGCTGCAGTGAATGTAGCTCTTTCTCAGCCATGTGGTTATCGATTGACAGGCTAACAAAGTTTTTGACTGATACCTCCAACATAGAAAAATTTCAGCATCTTTTCTGTTAGTCACAGCCAGAAGGAAAAGTTTCACATTCAACTCTTTACTAAGTACAGTGGGTCCTTGGTATCCACTGGGGTTTGGTTCCAGGTACAGTCACGGATACCAAAATCCATGGATTTTTGAATCCCATTCAATAGAATGTAAGTAAAATGGCAAAATCAAAGTTTGCTTTTTGAACTTTATATAGATTTCAAAATTATTTCCAAGCCATGAATAATTGAATCCATGGATAAAGAATCCATGGATACAGAGGGCTGATAATATAGAGTGGAATCCTGTTGGTGTCTTGGGTGTGCATGCATTCCTGTACAGAAGTGGTTCATCATTTTGGTCTGATGCAGAAGAGAACCATTCAGTTTAAGGTTGTGGCAGCAAAATTGCACATAGGGGTTATGCCACATAGTTGTGCATTGTACTAGGATACACCTTTGTACTCTGTATGTATGCACATGAATACATATTCACATTGCACATTATTACATATTGCACATTATGTACATTCCAGTGCAGATACACAAGTGCAGTTGGTTGCACATTTGGTTGTGCAATGTTGGATTACACTAACAGTGGTGCTGTACAATCACCACATAATTTTGCAAGTGTAAAAATTACACTCCTCAGAGTGCAAGGATTACAGATAGTTCAGAGGTCATTGGCACTTTTGATGCCATCCTACCAATCTGTAGAGGTTTCCTGCTTGAATCTCTTTGCTTCCCTGCCTTTATTGTTCATATAGAAATGGATTGCAAGCTCAGTAAGGAAAAACTGAACAAGTAGCACGGGTGGAAAAGTTAAAACAATGCACAATACAAAAAAGATCCTGAGGCTGAGTCTTTCAACAAGTTAGTGTACATATTAACAGGTGCAGCAGATGTGAACAGACGATGCTCCCCATGGCTTGTTGTTTATGTCATGATAGTCAAAATCAAGAAATTTGTTTCGTGTGTGTGTGTGTGTGTGTGTGTGTGTGTGGCTAGTTCCAACTGGAATACACCCATTTCAACCATTGTTAAACAGTGAAACAACATGTAGTTAAATCCCACGGATTCAATTTTCCCAATGTGCAGTTGAATACAAAATGTGCAGTGGGGAAAAACTGTGAAGTCTGAAAGATGATAATGTGTAGCTGGGAAAAAAGGAAGAGGAAATAGAAACATTATGGATTTATTAAGGCTTCAATAAAGCAATGGCATCCCCCCCCCCCCCCAAAAAAAAAAGACCTTGCCAAGAAAACTCCATGATAGGTTCATGTTGTCAGAAATGACTTGAAAGCATACAACAACAACAACAACAACAACAACAACAACAACAAGGCTTCAATGACAGTATTTCTTGGGCAATCTTGGAGAAAACAGAAAAAGCCTAGTTCTGGAGAAGAAACCCTTTTTGTAGTATGTATTTGAGGAGGCATCAGGAATAGCTCCTGCATTGTTGGCACTGACTTTGAGAGTTATACAGTATTTGTGCACAAACCATTGCGGAATCCTGTTAGTTAAGGAAATAAGTCAAACTAACACATCCATTGTTGCTATGGATAATGTGCCTCTGCTACAGGGAGGAGGCAAGGCACAAAGCATGCTTGGAGTTCATTTACCTTTCTAAAACATTGTGTTGGTGATTTGTACAATTAAGGTTTGTTGCGGTGTGCTTTCAAATCATTGCTGATTTATGGTGACCTTGTCACAGCATTTTCTTGGCAAAATTTGTTCAGGGGGGGTTGTCTTTGTCTTTTTCTTAGGCTGAAGGAGTGTGACTTGTCCAAAGTCACCCCATGGCTTTCCATGGCCAAGCACGGATGTGAACACTGGTATCCACAGTTGTAATCCAATGTTCAATCCACACTAAACCATTCTGGCTCTGAAGGTATCAATGAAACCAATGAATCAAGTGACTCCAATGAATTCAATGAATCTAATCAAATTGATACTAACAAAAGAATCCAATGAATCCAATGAATTCAATGACTCTATTCAAGCTGGGACTGACAAAGCATTCAGGGCTCTGAGTTTTGTTTCTTTCCCCAAACATAGTCTCACTATGGAATACAAGTGTTCTCAAAATAGTTGGACTTGCGCAGAGCTGTTGAGTGAAGTAAAAAACAAAAAGCTTAGTTGATTCTTTGCCTCTCTCATGGTTTTGAAACAAGTGGCCTCCACAAAATCTTTCACAGACAGTATGAAGGACAAGGAAGGCTGTTCAAACAGAAGAATGGCTACCACCATAGGAAAGACCCAAATAAACATCTCAGTTACGAGATCCTTTAGGATTTCAGTGGGGCCTTCTGAACGAGGAATGGATTTTCTAAATTTAAGAAATGCACTGAATTGTGACACAGGTTAGTTCTTTCCTTCTCTGTCTAACCCAAAGTTCTGCACTCTCAGAGTTAGTGATTTGAATATTAAGAGGGAGCATATGATTCCCTAGAAAGTAGATCTTCTTTGGGGACTTTCACCTCCTCCTGCACACACACTTTATTTTTGCCTAGCAAATCCTGCAGAAGGAAGAGTTGGCATATTTTCGAAAGTGAGGCCAACTAAGATGGCGGGGAGGGCAAGAACAGCAACCCTTGCATTAATCAGTAAGAAAAGCTCTGTCTCCTAGAATCCTTTCATTAGCCAGCAAGGCAGGTGACTTTTGACCTCATGCATCACTTACTTGCCTGGTAACAACTCCTCCTGGCAGATCATCCTTCTTGTAGGCCTCATCCATATTCAAAGAAGCATCATAGCCAAGCACTACTAAGACGCTAATCAAATGGACTTTTCTTTCTTTCTTTCTTTCTTTCTTTCTTTCTTTCTTTCTTTCACACACACACTCTCTCTCTCTCTCTCTCTTTTCTTCCTTCCTTCCTTCCTTCCCTTTTTCCCTCCCTGGCAAGACAACATCTTTAGAACAACAGAGTTGCATGTTTTTTGTGGGAATTTTCTCTCCTTTTCAACAGCCCCCCCCCCAAGTATTTATTCATTTTCTTTGTGTGAATGGCTAAGTGTCATGTCATGTCATTAGCTGCCTGATAGCTCACATGACTGAGGTGCACAAGGACTAGAGACATGAAGGGGAGAAAAGTGAATATTTAAAACAAACAGAAGCCTGGAATGTTTCCAGTGACTTGATCCAGTGGAATCAAAGGTTAATCTAGTCCAGGACTGCAAAACATATGGCCCAGGGGCTGCTTGGGTCTGCCAAAGGATTTTGGGCAGTCCACAAAGATGTGGAATGACTTCAAGGCTCCTCTTCCACTTGGCCTCCTCCTGAGGAGAGGACCATGTGTAGGACGAAGGGCCAGGCAGAGGAGAAAGGATTAATAATATTAATTAATTAATTGATATTTAATTAAAACTTATTTGCCGCCCAAAGAAATCTAACTTATTTTAATTTTGACCCCTACCTACTGTGAAGTTGTGCAGGTCTGGTCTAGCCTAAGAATTTTTTACAATGTTGTGCAGAAAGGTACTTAGCACCTTCTTGTGCAAAGGTTTTCTCCTGGCCTCTGGGGAAAGTTGCTGGTGTGCTTCCATCTCTTCCTGGACCTGAACCACTACTGAATCACCATGGCATAAAATCTCTCTTCTGGTAGCTCTTTCACATTGCAGAAAATAAAGCAGTTTGACATGTCATGGCTCCATCCTGTGGAATCCTGGGATTTGAATTTGGAGAGATATTCAGGCTAGTCTGTCAGAGAGATCTGGTGTCTCATCAAACTACAAATCCTAGGATAGAGTCATGGCAGTTAAAGTGGTGTCAAATTGCTTTATTTTTGCAGAATGGATACACTCTGGGTCTCCACATTGGTTCACTGGTGAGTTTTGGTGGGAATTGTACCACCCAAAAATAGCTATTTTGAATGCTGACAAATATTTGATGTTCTCTTTGCTTTTCTGGCTAGATTTACCAGATCAAAACAGGAGAAAGCTCCTCTGAAGAGGGAATTTGAGCAAGTGTTGCTTGTCACGCAGCCAGGTTTTCACTCTGGTAATCCTGTTTATAGCAGGAGTGGTCAAGTGTAATGGGTCTGAAGGCCAACTTTCTGGCCTTTGGACTCTATGGTAACTGTTTGGGCAGCCTACAGTGCTCCTGGAAAAATGAAAAATGAACTGAAGTCTACTACTGGTTTTGAAAAGTGGTTATTTTTTTGGGGGGGGAGGGGAGGGATGAAACATGGCCCTCCACCCTTTTTGGAAGATGAATTTGTCTGCACAGATGTGTCCAGAATGGACAGTTTACTTTCTTTGTCTGCAGATGGAAATGGAGCCTATAGGGTCAAAAGGCCACCAAAAGCTGCTCTGGAAGATTGCGTTACCTATTACAGCAGACACAATGACAAATAAGGCAAATGGTTACATAATACTGGCATTCAAAGGTGTGTGTGGGTGTGGGTGTGTGTAGTGCTATCACTCCTTAACTTCATTACTATCTATTTACTTTACACAAGGATAATGTAGGTTCTTAGGTAGTGATTCATGCACAACTTCATTGATGGGTACATGACGACAGTGCCTTGGGATTTCCTGGTGGCTTCCTTGGATGCCACTCAAATAATTTATAGATAAAAGAGAGGAGGAAGTTTTGGGCAGCAATTACAGGCATGTGATTCTTTTCCATGGTACCATTGCCCTCTTCAAGAGCTGGCTAGGGGTGGGTGGCTGATCATTAAGCTGAGTGAAGCAGTTGCCTCAGGCAACAGACTTGGTAGAAAAAACAGCAAACTGCTCATTATTCCATGGGTTCACTTCTGTATGTTTAGTGCTGGAAGAGAGTTGCTTATGGAACTTTTTGCCTCATGTGCCAGAATAACTCAGGAGGTTTTGGGTTCTCTGCACCTTAACTCAGAAGGGAGATGCTATTTGCTACTTGCCTTCGGCCAGCAAATTATCTTGGACAAGATTGGAGCTGAGTAAGATTCACAGATGATGGAAGCTACCATGAAATCCAGCCTTTCGTTTAAGCAGAACAGCTTGGGAAGGAAAAGAAAATGCAAGGGAAACAGCATCTACCATTGTGGAGACACCCACATAAAGTTGAAGGTTTGGCTTCTTAGAGCATGTCTACATTGGCTAAATGAACCAGTCCTGCCCCCCCCGCCCCCCAATTACAAGTTGCCCTGCCTTCATGATTAAGGGTCAAAGGCCCAATTCAGCAGCAGACTGTCTTCACATGGGAAGGCTAGTCCTGCAGTCAGTCTGGGTTTTCCATGTATGCAATTGATTTTTAAAAACTCACAATTTCCTCCAGATTTTCCCACTCTGGAGTGACAGCAGATTAATTTTTGCCCAGCATCCCATTATGCCACCCACTGCTCCTGGCAGATGTTGCTCCTCCTGAGGTTATAACAAGGTGTCCAGCCCTGTAATCAATGTTGGGTGCCTCATTTCTAACCTCAGAGGAGCAAACCATGCCACAGGTGGTGGCGACGGCAGGCAGCCCAGCAAGACTCTGCATAAACAGCTACCAGGCATCACTCCAGAGGGGAATTCAAGGCATCTTCAGGGCCTAAATTCTCCAGGGGCTGCCTGGAATATTCTGGCCAATGTAGACCCACCCTTACTCAGGGTTTCATTCAACCATAGAATTGGAAGGCCATCAAGTCCAACCCCTGCCAGTGCAGGACCAGAGTTAAAAGTAAAATAAATGGATTTTCTCACTGGTTAGGTGTGCCATAGTTGTTTGGGTGTTAGACTATGACTATACAGACCAGGGTTTGATTCTCAGCTCAGCCATGAAACCAACAGGGTGACTTTGTTGTTGTTATTAACTGCCTTTGCATCAATCTCAACCCATGGCGACCCCATGGATGAGACCTCTCCAGCACCCCCCCCCCCATCCTCTACTGCTCTGCCCAGCTCCTGCACACTCATATTTGTAGTCTCTTTAATAAAGTCCATCCATCTAGCATGTGGCCTTCCTCTCTTTCTACTTCCTTCTACTTTTCCCAATATTATTGTCTTTTCCAATGATTCATGCCTTTTCATGATGTGTCCAAAGTCCGACAGTCTAAGTCTTGTCATCTTGGCTTCTAGGGATCTTTCTGGCTTCATATGCTCTGGGACTCATTTGTTTGTTCTTTTGGCTGCCCATGGAGTCTTCAGCACTCTTCTCCAGCACCACATTTTTTCTTTCTTGACTGTCCAGCTCTCACAGCCATACATGGTAATCAGGAATACAATGTCTTGTATGATTCTGACTTTTGTGCTGAGTTGTATGTCTTTGCATTTTAGGATTTTGTCTAGTTCTTTCATAGCTGCTCTCCCCATTCTTAATCTTCTGCTGGTTTCCTGGATGTAGTCCCTGTTCCAATCAATGTTTGATCCCAGATATGAGAACTCTTTTACTATTTCTATTTCCTCATTGTCTAGTTTGAATGTGTGTAAGTTCTCTGTGTTCATTATTTTTGGTTTTTTTATGTTCAACAGTAAGCCTGTCTTTGTACTTTTTTCTTTGATCTTCTTTAGTAGTTCTTCCAGGTTTGTGAGGTTCTCTGCTAGTATTATGGTGTCGTCAGCATTGTTGATATTTCCTCCTCCTATTTTCACTCTTCCCTCTTCCATGTCCAAGTCTGCTTTCCTTACAATATGTTCTGCATGTAAGTTGAATAGGTGGGGTGATAGGATGCAGCCTTATTTGACCCCTTTGCCAATTGGGAACCATTCTGTTTCTTCGCATTCTGTCCTGACAGTAGCCTCTTGTCCTGAGTACAGATTCCTCACCAGGCTTATCAGATGTATTGGCACTCCCATGTCTTTAAAGGTGTTCCATAGCTTTTCATGATCTATGCAGTCAAAGGCTTTGCTATAGTCTATAAAGCACATGCTGATTTTGTTTTGGAATTCTCTGCTATGATACATTAGCCATTGTATATTTGCAGTGTGATCCCTGGTGCCTCTTCCTTTCCTGAACCCTGCTTGGACCTTTGGGATTTCTCTGTCCATATATGGTTGGAGCCTATGTTGCAGAACTTTGAACATGATTTTGCTTGCATGGGAGATTAGCGCTTTGATTCTATAGTTGCTGCAGTCTCTTGGGTCTCCGTTTTTGTGGATAGGGATGTATACTGATCGCTTCCAATCTGTTGGTCATCATTTTGGTTCTTTGTTCCATGTGTCCTTCATGTTGTCATCTCTTTTATGTATCTCTTCTGTGTATTTCATCCATCGTCTTTTTAGTCCTTCCTGGTCTTGAATTATGTTATTTTCATTAGAACATCCCAGTCCTTGGTTTGAACTTTCCCTTGATTTTTTGAACCTTGTGGAATAGATCTCTCGTTCTTCCCTTTTTGTTGTTGTCTTCTATTTCTCTACATTTGCTGTTGTAGTAATTTTCCTTAACTTTGCATACTAGCCATTGTACTGTTGCATTCATGGTTCTTAGTTTATTCCTATCTCCTTTTTGTTTTGTTTCTCTTCTTTCCTTTATTGCTTGTAGTGTTTTATTTGTCATCCATGGTTTCTTCACTTTCTTTTTGTCTGTTGGAAGTGTCTTTATGCATCCTTTCCCTCCACCACTCTCTTCTCCTTCTGTGTCATGTCTTTTTAGATTGTAAGCCCGAGGGCAGGGAACCATCTAACTAAAAAGATTGTATGTACAGCGCTGTGTAAATTTACAGCGCTTCATAAATAGAGGTTAATAATAATAATAATAATAATAATCCTTCTTTTATTATGTCCCTGGCTTCAGACCAAAGCTCTTCCAATTCACGATTTATTATTCTTACTACTGCAAATCTGTTCCTTATATTGTCAATGAATTCTGTGGAAATGTTGTTTAAAATGTATTTTGGTACAACAACTGGTTTTGTTCTCATCTTGAGTCTTACTTTTATTTTGAAATGAGCAGTTCATGATCTGTGCCACAATCAACACCTGGTCTAGTCTTGGCCACCAGTATGGAGCTTTGCCATCTTTTACTTCCAATTATGTAATCTATTTGGTTTTTGTGTTGGCCATCTGATGATGTCCATGTGTATAATCTTTTCTCTCATGGTATGAAAAATGTGTTTGAAATGAATGGGTTGTTGGCTTCACAAAAATCTATCATGCTCACCTGCTTCATTCTTTTTGCCTTGTCCAAATCTGCCTACTATTTCTGATTCTTTTTTACTTCCAACCTTAGCGTCCCGGTCTCCAATGATTATCTTGACATCCTGTGTTGGTGTGTTGTCAATTTCTTCCTGTACTCCTTCGTAAAATCTATCAATTTCTTCTTGTTCTGCCTCAGTGGTTGGTGCATATTCTTGAATTATGGTGATATTCATAGGTTTCCCATGGAGCCTTATTGAGATGATTCAGTCTGATTTTGCATTGTATTCACTGACTGCTTTTGGAACATCTTTTCTTAGTATGAAAGTCACCCCGTTTCTTCTTGTCTTTTCATTCCCTGAGTAAAACACTGTGTGGTTGTCTGATTCAAAGTGGCCAATTCCTGTCCATTTTAGCTCACTCACCCCCAGTACCTCTATGTTCATGCATTGCATTTCCATTTTCACTCTGTCTAGCTTCCCTTGGCTCTTGCTTCTCACATTCCATGTCCCTATTTTATGCGTGGTGCTGCTTCTGATGGGGTTTGTCTTTCTGATAGTATTTACTGCTTTCTTCATCATTTTTGACCCCCCCCCCTTAGTGCTCTTGTCCTGCCTGTGTGACACTTTCAGTGTCTCCTCATAGGGTTTTCTAACTGGGGAGTTACACAAGGAGGACCACTTACACCTCCCTGTGCACAGTGCTAACAAGTGTTAGCTATGATGTTACTGCTGTTCTTCACTTTAGTGACACCTATCACTACTGCTGCTGCCCAATAGTTGTTTTCCTATGTCATTCTCCATCCCCCATTATTGCTGAATTGATCGTTTCCCTACCCTTCTTCTCCCTCCTTTTCTCTCTCCCTCCCCATGTCCTTCTTTATTTTAGTCTCCCATCTGTCTTCTGGCCCTTGTTTGATTTTCGTTGTCTGTCCTCTCCTCCCCTGGAAGGTGTGTGTGTGTGTGGAGGCGGTTGAAATGGACTCATGTGGCTGGCTTTTCCTTTTCCTCCCTGCTGTTGCTCCTCTCCTCCCTTTGGAAGGTGGGGGGGCTGAGATTATCTGTGCCAGGGCTGAGATGGAGTCACGTGGCTGGGATAGGATTAGATGATTCTTCTCCCCAACTCTCCTTCCTGCTCCTTGCTGCTCCCCTGAGGCTCCTTCAGGATGGGGAGGGGATTAGATGGGATCACTGACTACAGTTACTTTATTGGACTACAGCTCTTGGAATCTCCCAGCCACTGAGTGACCTTGGGGAAGTTACTGGAGGATTATTGCTGACTGGAGAATTATTATTGAAGTTACAGTCCAAAAGTAACTCTCCCCCCCCCCCCCAATAAACCTAGCTCATGGCAAGCATAATGTTATTTTCAGTAAAGTGTGTCTCCACTCATATGGTCAAGATTTCTTGAACAATCCATCCAGAAGCATCTTTGGTATACCTATGATTGCTGGAATTCAGTATGGAATTATCTCTAGGTAAGAGGATTTACATCTTCAGGAAACAGAACTGAGTAGTTTCACAATGTCCCTAACAAGGGACAGTTGTTGCATTTCCATGGAAGGGAGGCAGCAAAATGGCTGTTGCACACTTGGGCTCATGTACAATGGGTGTTGATGCACACTGGGTGCTCCCAGTGTCTATCTGCACAATGGTTAGGGAGTGCTGGTGTGCAATGGTAGAGCATGATGCATATCAAATTCTCATGCCAGAGCCATGATAGGCATTTTTGTATGTCACAGTCCTTCTGCTCCATAGCTAAGTAGGCATAAAGTTATGTAACATAAACCACAATATACAGTTGCAGCCAACATTTATTGCAATAGCACTTTTGGTGTGGCTCACTTCTGCTCCCTATTTTCATTAAAGAGTGTTTGCCTGTTCTACCACACTCCTGTCTCTTTGAAAACAGTCTTGTGAATTAGTATGTTGTCACTGTGGATTGAGGGGATTAACCAGTGTTCCATTTCAAACTCTACATGGGTTCTAACGTGTCAGCTTCTGAGATCATATATATATATATATATATATATATATATATATATATATATAATTTGAATATCGGGAGAAGGGTTTCTCAGAATATGATAGAGCCTGGGGCCTGTTTTTGAGCTGTTCATATTGGGGCTCTAAGACCCTCTCTTCAAAAGCAGCAGGAGCCAAATGTCAGCTACATATTGGATTTTCATGGGTCGTTGCTTTACATTAAATAATCTGGCAACCTCTGCTAGACATTGCTGCAGGCTAAAGCAACAGCATTCAGCACTCTTTCTAATCCCTTGCGATAAATCTGCTCTGAGTTCCACTGATCTAGAATCACCAAAGAGAGTTCTCTGGAAATTTCAGCCCTGTATCAGAAGTGGCCGTCTCTGTTAGCATGCATTCTAATCATTTATATGCTAATATAGTACATTGGAATTATTCATTGACTGCGTTACACAACCATTATGTTGAATGGAAAAATTGCACAACTGAATACACACCATAAGGGGCAAATAAATGTGCAGCTAAATGCACATGAGCATTGATATGATCAGGGATGTGCATCACACATGTGTCCACAAGAATACAAATATATATTGTATGTGAATGCCACTTCTGTGAGCTTGAATTGAATACAGACATTTCATGTGGGACAAAAATTTGAATCATTTCTATAGAGAAACTTACAAATGTGTAAGCTATCAGTATAATACTGGAATGTTGTATGGCTATCCCCAAGGATACCATCCTGGACAAATAAAAGGGTGCATAATGGTATTCATATTTAACTCACTTTATATTGCATCATGGCATTTGTAGTATTCATAATGTAAATGTAATACAGAAGTTCAGGTTTCCTATCACAGCTTGTGTGAAACTGACAGAACACATTATCCTGGGAGAAAAGCATGAATGAATCTCTATTTATCTTAACTTATTCCAGAGTTGTCTTTGGAAGCAATGGTGTATAATTTATTCTTCACGTCTTCCTTAGCTTTGTTCAGTGAGTCCCAACATTTCTACAAGAAGCATTGGTTTCACTGCCATTCTGATCACTCCTGTAATGTAAGGCAGGATGATTTGCTCCAACCTGTGTACCTCTCGTGGAATGTGAGCTCTGTGGTGGCTGAAGTTTCTCCTTGGCAGCCTGCACCTCTGCATCATGCTATTTATGGAACCTCCACCCCAACATCCCCATCTCACTGCCTGCTGGCTGGCAGAGTCCCACTGCATGGCAAGCAGGTGACCTAAGTTCATTAAAATAGAATTTGGTGGGTTATCGCACCAAATTAATTCTCCTTGCATCTGCTGCCTGTCACTTTTGATCCTCCCTCCCTTTTGTCACTTAATACTTCTGCTGCCTGCCCAAGCCAACTTTACAAAGAGCAGCAGTTGCATACTTGAGTCAGTCTGCGAACCCCCCTTCCTGTTTTACACTGACTCTGGAAACAAGGACATTTTGTAGTGGCCAAAACCATTTCATCATGCTCGAGGATGACCCTTGAGGTCTCTTCCAACTCTATGTTTCTATGACTCTATGATTCTATGAAGGAAGAATCTACAAAGTTCTTGCACACAAAGGGTAGAGAGCAAAGCTGCACTTCACCACAGCTTCGTTTTTCTTCAGTACAAATACTTCTTGACATTTTGCTCTACATCAGATACAAAGTTTGATAACAAGCCTAAAATTAGGTTTAGCAGTTCGGAAGTATCTTGGCAACCTGCCCTGTTTGGGCCCACCGAGGAATATTAGGGATAAATTCTGTTGCTGGTTCTACCAAAAGTAGACCTATTGAGTCAATGGAATTTACCCATTTACTGAATGGCTCTTCTTTAGTTGGGATTAACCAAGAGATTTCTAGCCATGGTTCTTTGTTAATGTTGTCCTCAAAGGAAGCAAAAAGTAAACTGAGCAATTTGCTTTTCTTTCTGACATATAATCTTTGGAAACGGTGAAGTTTTTGAACACTTTTTGCAGTTTGGGAATTATTCTGCACAAAGCTCACATGTAGTATTTTTGCACACCCACCCACAGCATTTTCTGCAAAGGAAACATCTTTTTATATGCAGGAGATGCTGCAAGTGTGTGTGTGTGTGTGGGGGGGGGTTATTCTGCAGAAAACCCCCAAAGTGTTTTTTTTAGGGGGGTTTATTGCACAGAAAATAGAATTTTCTTTATAGAAAATATTGTTCTATGTACAAAAATATTTCATGCAAATTTTGCACAAGATTTAGGCCTATGTCAAATAGTGGAACTCACAGCTGTTAAAAAACTACCGTGATGTATGTAAATGTATATAAATGGAGTTCAAGTGTAACAATCACACAAGGGTCTAAATCCTATTCTTAGTCCCAACTAGAGTGGAACCATTTTATCACCTGCATTGACCTATATGTTGACTCACCATTCAACAGTTGAATCAATAGGTCGGCCCTAGTTGAAACTTATACATGTGTATGATACAAATAGGATTCTGAACATGACTTGGAACCTCACCAGTGAAATTATGTGTGTCATTGCCACATCCACTAGATCAGACAAGTTGAGACACATGAATCCGAGGGGAATGAAGGAACATGACACCACAAAACAACTGAATGTAAACATTAAGGCGGTGCCCGGTTTGTAAACTATGTTGTCACAAGTCTGCCTTTATAACATCACAACTCACTTTGGTCAAAATTCTCTGCCAGCCATGCAATCCATGTAACCTCTCCAACATGGCCGTTTCTGGGCTGTCAGAGAAAGAGAGAGTATTTAGTGGTGATGCATTCAGCTATTTCATTTTAGCTGGATGCACTGCAAGGATGTCATCTACAGGGACTTCCTCAGGACCCCTTAAGGTCACTGCTAGTCCTTATGGCAGTGCATCCAGCTAAAGGGAAATAGCTGGACATGCTTTTCCTGATTCTCTCACTTTTTGACCACCGAGAAAAGGCCATGTTAGGTGGGTTACATGACTTACAAAGTGGGTTTTGGGGGGATGTACCCTAAAAGGCACCAGATCCTGTCTGATGTTGGAAGCTATGCAGGGTCAGCCCAGGTCAGTACTTGGATGGGAGACTGCCAACAAAGACCAGGTGCTGTATGCAGAGGAAGGAACTGGCAAAAACAACTCTGAGGATTCCATGCCCAAGAAAACCCTATGAAATTCATAGGGGGTCACCGTAAATCAACAAGTGATTTTAAGGCATACGCATAGTCACAGCCAGCCACAGTTCTGTGTGACACACAATCTGCCAATGCAGAATCTTGACCTAAATTCACAATACATCTGAAAGATTGCAGAATATGGGTGGCACTTTCTGAAGCTCACCAAAGGAAAAACAAATGCAAGGGAGTCATGTTGACACCTCCATGATTCTTCTGGAGAATAAAGAAGGTAACATTGTTTGCCTCTTAATCCCTTTCAAGGGAAAAGGAAAAAAAAGGGAGAAACCACCAGATTAACTTTCCTTCCTGACTTGTTAGGGAGTTTTGTTTTTGTTTTTTATTTTGCCCCAGTTCTCACAGAGGTAAATCCTCATTCCTGGATGAGTAAAACTGATATTATTTTCCACTGCTGAATTAATACAGTCTCCCCAAGTACAGGCTGGCTTGAACTGTGACCCAACAACCATTAAAATTGCATCTGAGGTTAACGCTGTGAATGGAAAACAAAGGCCGAATGAATAATACATGAACAATTGCTCCAATTAGACATACATGTAAATAATATAAATATATATGTCAGTGGAACCACCAGTGAATTACATATTAGGATTTCTATTCCCCCCCATCTCCATTACTATAAGAGGAAGCAAATAAACCCCAGGTCATGACTGGATGACTAGTACAAACCACCATCACATTTCACTTGATTTGACTCTCAGCTAATGGAATGATTTCTACTTATTTCCTTCTCTTTCTTTGAGTGGTATTGGTTAACCTTTCTTAGGTACAGTTTGTTACAATTCCTTGTGGTGCTTCAAACATTAAATCCTTCGCTGGCATCTAAAATTGATAACTTTTTGGTAGCATTAACTAACATCAATCCTGGGGCACGAGAAGCCCAGGAGAGACATGGGAGACCTTGATGCTAATATTTATCTCAGTTCATCATACCTGAGACAGGCACTAGAGAGGTATACTTAGAATGAACCCACAAGTATGGTAAAAAGGAAGCAATTCACTCTTCCTTGGACTGAACTTGTGCATGCTGTAAACTGCCTTACTATGAAAGGGTAAGGATCAAAGGCGATACTTATTTCCTATGATTAAACCTATTTTCTCTTCCTTAAAGATAATGTTTTTCAACAATCAGATTTGTACATTAAGGGCATGTTTACCTTCCAAAGCATGCTACATGCAAGATGTGTAGGTGATGAAGATCACATGCTATGACACATGGCTATGTTTCACCACAAGGGGGAGCATTTCTGCAACTATATCTACCTAGACCCTAAAATGTTAGCAAGAAGAGATTCTAGCTTAACTATAAACACAATGCTTTCTTTGTGTTTTTCATTCCTTGTGTGACTTGGGAGGGGGGCACTCATCTCTGTATTCCAAAATGATACAGTCCCCAAATTGAATTATTTCCCTGCCCGCCCATGTTGAGTCTATAGATTGAGCCTTAGGAGGAGGTGGAACTGTCCAAAGTTACAAGCTGGGGGTGGTCAGCACTGGTCTAAATACTCTGGGCTACTCCTAAAATCTTTTAACCCCGAAATTGCCCCAAATCGCCTCTGTTACCTGGACACTCCAGAGTGACACCATGTGGTTGTCAACCCAGCATCCCGCTATGCCACCTGTTGCTGTGACTAAAAATGAGCCTGGATCCCTTGCTGTGACCTCAGAGGAGTCCCTCATTCTGGTGGAAGCAGTGGTGGGTGGCACAGCAGGACACTGTGTAAATACCTGCCCAGCGTTACTTCAGAGTTCTCTGGATTTTCTGGGAAGTTCTGTAGTAAATGCAACGTGTTTAAAACCCAATTTAGCCATGAATAGAGTCGATTTTGTGTGGAGCTGGCAGTCCCTTATGAAGACAGTTTGTGAGGACTGGGTGATGTGGGCGCTGAGGAAAACCAGTTCATTTGTCCATGTACACATGCCCTGGGTTGGAACACTAGAATCATAGAGTTGGAAGAGACCACAAAGGCCATCCAGTCCAACCCCATTCTGCCATACAGGAATACAAAATCAAAGCACCCCTGACAGATGGCCATCCAGCCTCTGTTTAAAAACAACCTCCAAATAGTGTGTCCCACTGTCAAAAAACTCTTACTGTCAGGAAGGGCTTCCTAATGTTGAGGTGGAATCTCTTTTCCTGTAGCTTGCATCCATTGCTCCATGTCCTAGTCTTTGGAGCAGCAGAAAACAAATTTGCTTCAGCCTCAATATGGCACCCCTTCAAATACTTAAACAGAGCTATCCTATCCCCTCTTAGCAGTGTCTTCTTCAGACTAACATACCCAGCTCCCTAAGTCTCTCCTCATAAGGCATTGTTTCCAAGACTCAGAACGTCTGTTGAAAACCTCAAATTCAGTCACTAGCATCTCTATCTAGTAAATGATCAGGCAGAATGGATGTGGGTAGAGTGTGGCCCACGGGTTCTATGTGGCTCCTGGAGCCAACTTTTGTGGTTTCTGAAGTTCTCCACCATTCTCCCAAAGCCTCCCAAGTGAATGATTTGTTTCTTTTCTTTTCTTTTCTTCTTTTCTTCTCTCTCTCTTAAAAACAGTGATAGTGTGATTGGGGGGGGGGGCAGTTTTGTCCTGGAAACCATTCAGAAAATCCCTGAGACAAAAGATGAAATGGAGGACCTCTGCCTGACATTTGAGAAGCCAGCTGTTTATGACAGTAGGGAGCATAGGGCTTGATAAACAAATCTTACCAGGTTTCCTATGTACCTATGCTTCCATGGGGGATTTTCCGTAAAGGAATATCAATCAGTGAAGACTCTTTCTTTTGAGGGAAGCGGGTAATCTACCTTGTCTACTGGGGAAAGGAGCCTCCTTTAAGCAACTTGATGGAATTCCCCCATGATAGCTTAGGAATAGTATTGACAATTTGCTTGGTAAGTTCACTTTCAGAGGTGTTTAGACATGCTTGTCCAATGTGGAATAGGTGCATTTAGTTCAAGACTGCAGAAAAAGAGATGAACGTGTGGGTCCATTATGCATGAATATACAATGTACATGGTTGTGTAAGCACATTGTGCATGGGTCCACACAGAATCATAGAGTTGGAAGAGTCCACAAGGGCCATCCAGTCAAACCCACTGCCATGCAGGGAATAGATGTACATATGCCTTTTGTTGTGCATTCAGTTGTACATTTGGCATAGCGGTTGCACAATGTTGCATATAACAATGAATACATAACTTCACATGCAGGGATTTATGCTGTGAAAATCTAGGATAGGATCACAGCCACAGTGAAACCACAAAAGTACCACCCTCACTTGGGAAAGAAATCTCTTAGCGTCCATCTTCCAGATTTCCTCTGTTTCCTTCTGCTTTTTCTTCCCTCTTCTTCATTATTTTTCCCATTCCCTTTGCAATGTGATGGATCTGTTTCTCTGAAGAGAAGCAGGTCTGTGGTCCTTATTGTGTCTGGAAGGCCTACCCAACCTGAAACCCTCAGAGTGAAGTCTCTAAAATTGCCTGAAAGTGGAGTGTCAGGAAGATACTTGCATGGCAGATGACATCTCCTCTTGGCAGAGTTAATAACGTCCCTGCTGTTTCATGCTTCAATATAAAATAACAACAGGGGAAAATATTCTCAGCAACCAAGGGCAGATACTAGTCTTGTAGTTGCAGATGAGTGAATAGAGAGTGCGAAGCAGGCCTTGTTCCTACTCTTGAGGTAAAGAAATGGACACTCTTACCCAAGGCTCATGTGAAGGAGTAGAACCCCATAGCAAATTACATGGCTGGCATGCAGAAAGCCCCAGGTTCATTCACCAGAATCTCAATTTTAAAGGGTCATATGATGGGAAAGATGCTCTTTGCTGGAGACCCTGGAGGGTCACAAGATGAAATAGACATTCCAAACTAGAGGGACAACTCTAGAATCCTTCAAGTGATTTATGTTTGCTTAACCAAGGACTTTGCACAAGTATAAGTTGTTTGTTGGGTATTGTGCCAAGATGGAATCCAGAAGGCATAAAAATATAAGGCTAGAATCCTGTTGGTATCTTAGTCCTTGTCTACACAAGGGAAAAAAAACCTACCCAGCTCCAAAATATGGTGCATTCAGGGCATACAGTGCATAGCATTTCTCCCATATCTGGTGTGATCAGGACACATGATGCACAGCCCTATCAGCAGCAAACTCAGAGAATAGGCCTTGAACCATATTTTAAAAACTCACATTTTTTCTCCAAAGTTTCTAGGTAACCCTGATGTTTCCTGTGTGTAAACAATCCTCTCTCTGGATTTGGGACAGGGGGGAAGAAGGACAGACTGCTGGCTGGCAGGTGCTGCCATTTTCTTCCATCAGCTCCCACCATCACTACTTTTCTTCTGTCAAGTCCCAAAGCCAGGATAGATTGGTGTTTGGCAGGGGCTACCATTTATCAATGTCTGGCCCAGGTCCTCACCTAGAGCAATGGCTACAAAGGTTCATCCTTCCTCAGCAGAGCTGCTTGTGGCACACTCTGATGTAAGAATGAGGTGCTGGGGACCTCACAAGCAGGATTTTTTCTTCTGTAAATGGCTTTCCAGGTGAGGGACTGGTTTGGACATTGGTAAATGGTGGTGCCTGCCAGGCAGCTTCTGCCTACAGAGGCTGATGGAGGAAAGAGAGCTGTGATGGACCACAGCAACATCTGCAGGGATGTGTAATGAACTACTGCAGAGAAAACAGGTGCAGGATGGGTCTGGGGCAAGTGAGGGGCAGAAGAGATATGGATTCCATTCAGACCTTTCCCCAGTTATAAATAGACCATTATCTGTGCCTAAGTTCCCTCACAGGAGCAGTTGGGTGTTTTTGTCTGAAACAGAACATCAACATTCATTTCAAGGCTGTGCGTATGATGCCATTAAAAACAGATGGACACCTATCATGGAGGGCTTAATTTTTACCATCCTTGCTCTGAACCTTCCATGACAATGGACAGAAGCCTATTGCTGTCACAGCCATGTGTTAAATGCCCCCACAGAAACAGATGGACACTTTTGTCCAATGCAGGATGTTCACATTCAGTCCATGATTTCAGATGTAGAGCTGTGCATGAATGACCTTGGAATACACACAGATAGGCATGGATACATGGGTACTTTGAACTGCACATTTGGGTATGTATTCAGTTGCAAAATATTGCCATTAAACGCAAGAGGCTGTGCAGCACAATGAATGTGTAATTCCACATGCAGAGATTTACACTGTATAAACAGACATAGGCTTGCCACTGAGGTGTCAGAACTCAAGTATGAAACCCACAAACTCCTAACAAAGCAAGGAAAATAAAATAGTTCTCAGCACCAATAGCCTCTAGCTTTAGTAACCAGCAGGATAGCAGATGCAGAAAAATCTTGGCCTGGTTTCTAACGCTCCACAAAGAGGAAGGAATCGTGCAAGTACTGTAAGTTTACACCCCTGTGCTATGAGGCAGAAAGCCAGCAAGGGGTCCTCCAAGCATTTCATGGGAGATGGGGTTCCCAAATGATTTCTATTGTGACTGTGAGATGCTTTTTTAAAAGCACTATTTATGATGGGTATCCTGACCAAGAGGGGAAATCTATTTCCATGTTCCAGTATGCTTTCTCATTCATAATTGCTGGCCTCTTTGTTGTATACAAACCAATTTCTACATGAAGCATTCACAAGTCCTTTCCCCCTGCCTTTATTCTTTACTTTCCAACAAGCCATTCACTGTAACTTTTCTATGGAAAAAAGATCTACCTCTCCTGTTTAGGCTGTAAGCAAGTGATCTTGGTGTTGGTTGTGCCAGCTGCCACAGTGGTAGGCTCTCAGCCTAACACACATTTTGCTAGCCTTCTGGGAGCACATTTACAAATTAAACAAAAGAGACGGCAGATGTGTTCACATTCCTTCACAGGGAGCAGAATTACAAGGTCAAGAGAGGGAGAGAAGAAAAGAGCCTTATCAAAGGAAGCGAGGGCCGTGGTGGCTAGGATTATCTCAGATGGGTTCAGACTGAAAAGCACCAGGGGAGTTTCTGAATTGTGTGAAGGACTGACCTTCAGATGAGCCATCATGCCAGATTCTTCCTCTCTTGGAATTCCATACTGGAAGATAAAAAGGGCCCATCATACCTTTTCAAAAGGATCTCAATCCTATTGTTCTCGCCTATCTTTGCTTTAGACAATATCAACCAATTCAGCTTTGAACATCCAAGGTAAAAGTGTAGGTGGATACCAGAAAGATATTAATCTGTTGCGTTCCTTCCAAATTCTAGCTATTGTTTATGTTAGAGCTTTGAGATGCACCCATGCCAGGAGTTAGAATATTTCAGAAATCTGCTTTGGATCTGTACTTTGAACAACTTACAAGCAACTATATTTCAGTAGGTGGCTGGGAAGCTTATCTGTCGACAGAGGCAGCTCCACACATCATGATTTGGATGGACCCGGGGAAGCTGATTCTCCCTAATGGAATGTGCCAGGTAAGGCTAAGAACTGACAGTATTATTCAGGTGGGAAATGTGAAATTCCAATCTTCTCGAGTCTGAACATGGGCAAGAGAGCTTTTAAGAGATGGTTATGGTGAAGGATAAAGGTGGGATGGAGAAGGGAACAAAAGGAAGGTTATGCACAAGCCAATATCCTGGCTTGAAGATGAGTATATCCTTGACAGGTGACAGTCCAAACTCTTCTTGAAAATGTGCAACTAAGGATGGAATCTCGTTGGTTAATCCCAATTAGAGTAGCTTCATTGAATCACTTGTTGAATGGTGAGTGATAACATAAGGAAATCCAATGGACTGAATCAAAGACATGATTCCACAACCTCCTTCGAAAGCTTTTGACATTTTGGATGTGCTCCTGAAAGAACAACATCCTTGGACTCTCAGCCTGTTCCAGTTTGTTTGTTTGTTTGTGTCAACAGGTTGAACAGAGTCCACCATCCATAGTGTCATACTCCATTCAATTACTGTTTAACTCTTTGCTGTTTTTTGCAGTTCCAGGCAAGGAATAAAACCAGAAGGTATATTAAGCCTTTAATGAGAACCAAATCAGGAGCCCCATGCACATGTATATATGGCTAAGGTATAGAAATCTGGTTTCTTCTGTGTTTTCCAGAAGTTCAAACCATACTTGTTCACAATATTCTAAATCTACAAGAAAGTCACTTCTGGTTGGTCCCATACATCTATCAAGATGACTTCAGCTTATTATCAGCCATGTATGGAGATACATGTGTCAAAGCCAGAATTCACAGTTCCAATAAAAAAAAGCAAAGGAACACCAGTGATTCTTTAGTGTAGAAACACTATGTACAGTGTCTCTGGAGACCAAAATTATGGCTCCAGAACACTCTTGAAACTGTATGGACTGCTAACATTTCTAAATAAATATAAAGGAAAATAGGGAGAGTCCATTGTGTTGTTGTGTTATTGTTGTTGTTGTTGTCATTATTCCTCCCAAACTTTTCCTCCAAGACTCAAGGTGTGGTTAATGCATCAGCATGTCCATGTCCATGCACCACCATTGAGTAATAGGGGACATGGAGATATATGTCCCCTATTTGGACAGCCAAATATGTGGATTGCCAGCCTGCCAGTACAAAGGTTCCACTGTACACCACAACTACAACTGAATATAGATGTTTGGCACCAGATACATTCAATTGCTTCCATATAGAAACTTACATGTAACTAAAAACTGACCTCATGCAAAAAGTTGTCATTAAACTAACAAAATTAAAACCAGTTAAAAATCTGGTCATTAAAAAGAAAATGATGTGTAGTCCATCTGGACTACCCCATCTGGAACTACCCCACCTGCAATATTGTGTCCAGTTCTGGGCACCACAATTTAAAAAGGATGTTGAGAAACTGGAGCATGTCCAAAGGAGGGTGACTAAAATGGTGAAGGGTCTTGGAAACCATGTCCAATGAGGAACAACTAAGGAAGCTGGAGATGTTCAGCCTGGAGAAGAGAAGGTTAAGAGGTGATATCCTGTTTAAATACTTGAAGGGATGTCATATTGAGGAGGGAGCAAGCTTGTTTTCTGCTGCTTCCGAGACTAGGACTTGGAGCAATGGATGCAAGCTACAGGAAAAGAGATTCCAGCTCCACATTAGGGGGAACTTCCTGACAGTAAGGGCTGTTTGACAGTAGAATACACTCCCTCAGAGTGTGGTGGAATATCTTTTCCTGGAGGTCTTTAAACAGAGGCTGGATGGCCATCTGTCGATGATGCTTTGATTTAGATTTCCTGCATGGCAGAATGAGGTTGGACTGGATGGCCCTTGCGGTCTCTTCCAACTCTATGATTCTATGATTCTATCTCCAAAGGCCTACCAAAACAACCAAGTCTTCATCTGCCTGTAGTTAGACAGCAATTTAAGGTTGAGGAAGTGGAGTTTCACGTGTGGTGTTTTTGCACGTATGTGTTTCTGGTTGGGCAGGCAGATGCATTTATGCACTGCACATAACACGTGCAGAGACCCACCATGCAATCTATATACAGAAAATCAGGGTGCATTGCTCATGCACATTGCATTTCACAATATATTCATAAAAAGTGAGTATAAAATTACACCATATTGCTTGAACGCAGGATCTCAGCTGAAAAGTTTTCAAAACAGCTTTGCATGTGTGGTGTACGCTATGTACCAAGAGACATTTTCAATTCCTGATATTTTTCTCAGTACAACACCCCTACTTCCTTTGGGTCTTTCTTCTCCAGCCCCCTAAATCCCTTCATTTCCTGTTAAGAGAGAAAACCCGGAGGGAGAAGCAGGTTCCCTCTAGAATCCTGGGCTTTCTTCGTTCCTTTATTGAGACCTACAGTTTACAGAAGGGACGTCCTTTGGTGAAGGAACGAGTTTAGCTTAACAGAAGAGAGCAGGTGTTGGACAAGCTCTTGCGAATAAAGCATAACCAAGGGGGAACAGTTCCTCCCAGTTGGAAGATCGGTGCTGTCAGTAATGAATTTCTGCAGTAGTTGATTCTGGAGTCAGATCTCATTGTTCTGCTTTTGCCTCCATAAGCCTCTATTTGTATGTCTGCATGTGTGTGTTTGTTGAACAAATTGACTCATCAGGGCTGCAGCTCATGTACAGTTTAGGATTAAAATACACAAAGAAGGAAGAGAAGGAGGAAACTGAGGGGGGGGGGTAAGGGGGGGGGGGGGAGCCTTCTAAGCTTCCACCTGTAAATCCATACCATTGGAGGCTAACTTAATAAGAGGGAAAAACCAACATATGCAGGTATCTTCCTGGGAAAACAGTTTGCCAGCAAGAACATCTGCTTAAAAAGCCTCCAAATGTTCAAGATGTTTATGAAGCAGAGATAATTTCTCTTCCCCTCCTGTCATTCACTCCGCAACGACTAAGTGGGGTGGGGGGGGGGGATGCCTAAGATGAAAATTACATCAAGAAGATGACAGAAAGTTGTGGAGTCGAAGGCTTTCATGGCCGGCAGCCATAGTTTTTGTGGGGTTTTCGGGCCATGGCCACATTGTTCAAATTTTTTTGTCCTGCAAACATGGACAAGAGATAAGAGCAGAGGCTAGCTAGGGGACTTTTAGTACACTGGTACCCCGGGATACGAATGCGCCGCCTTACGAAATTTCCGGGTTACGAAAAAAATCCATTCAAAAAAACTGTTCCGGGTTACGAAGGTTATTTCGGGTTACGAAAAATTTTTTGGTGCTTTTCGGCGCTATTTCACACGAAATCGCGGCTTTTCCCCATTAGCGCCTATGGCTTTTTCGCCTTACGAAGTATTCCGGGTTACGAAAGCGGCGGCGGAACGAATTAATTTCGTAACCCGGGGTACCCCTGTATCTCGAATTTGCTTAAGGTTTTAAACTTAACATTAAAGGTGCCACCTGGGGTTTTGAAGCCAATTAATTAGAGTGAATGTGTTTGACACAGATGTCTGTTTTTATTGTTTTAATTTTGCAGTGTGTCATGTACATTGATCATAGAATCATAGAATCATAGAATCATAGAGTTGGAAGAGACCACTAGGGCCATCCAGTCCAACCCCCTGCCATGCAGGAAATCCAAATCAAAGCATCCCTGACAGATGGCCATCCAGCCTCTGTTTAAAGACCTCCAAGGAAGGAGACTCTATCACCCTCCGAGGGAGTGCATTCCATTGTCGAACAGCCCTAACTGTCAGGAAGTTCCTCCTAATGTTCAGGTGGAATCTCTTTTCCTGCAGCTTGCATCCATTGTTCCAGGTCCTGTTCTCTGGAGCAGCAGAAAACAAGCTTGTTCCCTCTTCAATATGACATCCCTTCAAATATTTAAACAGGGCGATCATATCACCTCTTAACCTTCTTTTCTCCAGGCTAAACATCCCCAGCTCCCTAAGTCGTTCCTCATAGGGCATGGTTTCCAGACCCTTCACCATTTTTGTCGCCCTCCTTTGGACACGCTCCAGTTTCTCAATGTCCTTTCTGAATTGTGGCGCCCAGAACTGGACACAATATTCTAGGTGGGGCCTGACCAGAGCAGAATACAGTGGCACTATTACTTCTCTTGATCTAGACACTATACTTCTATTGATGCAGCCTAAAATAGCATTGGCCTTTTTAGCTGCCGCATCACACTGTTCACTCATGTTCAACTTGTGGTCTACTTGGATTCCTAGATCCCTTTCACACGTAGTTTCATTCAGCCAGGTGTCACCCATCCTATATCTGTGCATTTTATTTTTCCGCCCTAAGTGCAATACTTTACATTTCTCCGTGTTCAATTTCATTTTGTTAGCTTTGGCCCAGCTTTCTAGTCTATTCAGGTCATTTTGAATCTTGATCCTGTCCTCTGGGGTATTAGCTATTCCCCCTAATTTGGTGTCATCTGCAAATTTGATAAGTATGCTTCCAATTCTGTCATCCAGGTCATTGATAAAGATGTAGCACTGGGCCCAGGACAGAGCCCTGTGGGACCCCACAGGTCACTTTTCTCCAGGATGAAAAGGAGCCATTGTTGAGCACCCTTTGCGTTTGGCCGGTCAACCAATTACAGATCCATTTAACAGTTCCTTTGTCTAGCCCACATTTTACAAGCTTGTTTGCAAGAATGTCATGGGGAACTTTGTCAAAGGCCTTACTGAAATCAAGATATACTATATCCACAGCATTCCCTTCATCTACCAAGCTGGTAATTTTATCAAAGAAAGAGATTAGGTTTGTCTGGCATGACTTGTTTCTCTGAAACCCATGTTGACTTTTTGTGATTATGGCATTGCCTTCTAGATGTTCACAGACTCTCTGTTTAATGATCTGCTCCAGAATCTTTCCAGAATCTTTTGATGGCTCTATATAAACATTAATAATATTTTGTTGTTATTTCAACCTATAGTGACCCTATGAATGAGAGATCTCCATGCCATCCTCCCTACTTGGGTCTTGCAAACTCAAGGCTGTGGCTTTCTTGGTTGAATCAATCCACCAGCATTGAAGTCTCCATCTTTTCCTACTGTCTCCCACTTTATCAAGCCTTATAATCTTTCCAATGAGTCATGTCATCTCATGATATATCCAAAGTATGACAGCCTCAGTTTGCATCTCAAAGGAGGTTACTTTTTCTATTGCTAATTGAGTTTAAATATTATTTCCTGGACTTTACTACAACTTTTTGTCTCAACATGGTCAAAGAGGAGGAATGGCCTCTGCCTATATTGATATCCCTTTGTACCATCTTAATTGAGAACAACAACAACAACATCTTGACAAAATTCAGAGATATAGCCATGTTAGTCTGTAGAATCAGTATGTAGAGAGATCTTGTAGCACCTTTGAGACTAACTGCAATAAAGAAATTGGCAGCATGAGCTTTTGCATAGACTTCAGTCTATGAAATCTATGAAAGCTCATGCTGCCAACTTCTTTATTTCAGTTAGTCTCAAAGGTATTACAAGATCTCTCTACATCATGACAAAATGTAGGCCTGTGACTATAACACTGTAACATTTTTCTTTCTCCTGTATAATTTTTAACAGTTTTACCTGATGAAGGAGCCAGTGGAGTTTTGAAAGCTTGCATCAAGCATTTTGTGCATTTTCGTTGGCCCCATAAAGATATCTCTGTTTTGTGGATTTTGGATGGTACTCTGCTGTATGGCCAACACAGCTACTGGATATAGCCTCAGTTTACTCTTCTTTAGGGCCTTTCCTCAATGGTAGGACTGCATGTTCCCATGAGGTAAGAAGCTATGCTGATGGTAGCACTGCTGCTAGAGTCTTTCAGGTCAGACAGCGTTTTGCTGTGGAACCAGACTAATGTGCCAAAGCTCTTGTTCTTCCTCAGAGTGAGTGAGTCATTGCCACAGTGGCTGCAGCAGGTGGCACAGCAGGACTCCTTTTAAATAGCTGCCTGGCATTGGAACAGAGGGCTCTAGATCTTCTGGGAAGATCCAGAGCAAACAGGGAGTTTTAAAGAAATGTTTTAAAAGAGGTATACCCCAGATTTAGTGCTGAATGGACTGGATGTCATCCAAAATGTTCACATTAGACTGGGAGATTGGGCCCTACATCATCCGGACTCCTCATCAAAAGGATGGAGGAGGCCATTTTATTTGACCCAATTGGACAGGGTCTTAGTTACATGTGTAGAGGGCTACAGCCTAAGGCTTGAATCCAACTGTTTTTCTTAACTGAAGTAAACCCATTGACCCAAGAGTGTATACATAGCTGTTGATTTACCATCCAGCAAGTCAATGGCTCTACTTTATTTTGGAGTAACATTTCGATTGATGGTTATCAACCAGATCTTTCACTCCCTGCATGTACTGACAAAGAATTTAATTAAAAATATATTAAAAAATTACAACTTGGAAAAAAATTCTTTAATTTTTTAATTAATTAAAATATGTAAAATATGCACAACAGACACAGGATTGAAATGATACAAGTTATTCATTTGTCCTTACTTCCTTTTCCCTAGCAGCTAACTTCATACCTGCTCACTCAAAGTCAAATTACAAATTGTTCTTTGCTCTTCTTCTTGACCAGGGTCAAGACCCCAGAATGAGAGATGGGGATTTTAACACTTTGCCTCTGATTTAGGGAGGTAACAAATAATTTTCAGATTCTTGACAGATATGCACAAGCAAATGGAGACTGAAAACTTTTCATCTTCTCTCAGGAAAATTTGTTTGTACAAACACACACATGGACTGGCATTTCGGTAATGATGTAATATGCATGCATAAGCCATGCAGGGTGAATTATTTGTTATCGCACAACAAGACATATTGTTACGATGGTGGTGACAGTGGTGTTGCACATAAAGGAATATTGAATGTTACAGTCATGCATGGTGCTTGGTGACTGTTCACTGTATCTGTGCATTGCATATTGTGCATTGCACAATGTTGCCTAGTCATTGATGTGTGTTGTACAGTGTTGCTATTCTGCATGGAAGTTGTGTAATGCTCATGCAGTGGATCTCTGTGTGCAGTTACACTACACTGAGAGGATGTTGGATTGCAGCCACACTTTTTGTACAAAAACATGTTCCTAGAATCCTATTTGTTAGTCCCAACTAGAGAAGACGTAGCCAATCCATTATTGAATGATGGGTCAACACATAGGTAAATCCAATTGGTTCAGTTATTCTACTTTACTAACAATGGAATTAACAATAGGTTTATGTCCCTAGACCACATTATGAACAGTCCAATATCTTTCTAGTCAGAAATAAGTCCAGCTACATTCCTTGTGCACTACATACATTACTCCTAGGTAACAGTCCGACAAGTTTTAACTCTGCTTGACTATTTATTCTCATATATTTTACAAGTAGTTCTTTATACCTCCATGTTCCTATTTCCAGTGAAAGTTTCCTAAAGAGTCTTCCTTTATGAAGTTCATAAATAACCACCCAGCACCCAAAGATTTCCTATTAAAATCCTGAACATATGTTACTTAGGGAAAAAAAATATTTCAAAGTAAAATTGGCTGATAACGAAAGAATCCCATAAAGGCCTATCTTTCCAATCATCCAGTATTTCTTTTGTAATTTCCTCAGAGATCTGGGAAGGATTTTTCCAGATGTCTCTGTTCCTTCCAGGTGGCATGTTCAACAGAATTTGGAAAACAGCCAATGTTACGCTTATTCTTTTGCCTTTTCTTAAAAAAAAAAAAAGGAAAGAAAGCAAAACAGAAGAAAACTCAATGGCATGTTTGAAAGATATGAAGGAAATGGAGTCGAGATTAATTAATTCCCATCACTAATAGGAAGAGTTATTTTTCTCTTGCAAACCTGGATGCTCATATCTTCCCAAGTATCAATTAGGACTCACCAAGTCCTAGATCAGAAGTCAGAAAGGACTTCTTCAACAGTGGAGGATGGAACAAAACATGGACCCAAACATAGGCTTCCCTAAGACTGGAAGGTGAGGCACCTGAAGGTAAGACCGATGATGATGATGATGATGATGATGATGATGATGATGATGATGATGATCCCCACTCCTTTTCCTCATCTGTTTAGGTGACATGTGGGATCTCAGGGGACCTAGCCTGAAGTCCTCCTGGTGATTTACCCTTGCTTAACTGAGGTCATGTAAGCATAAGTTCATTTCACAATATTGTGCAAAAAGGTATCCAGAAAAAAGTACTTTTTATGATGTTGTAAAAGCAGATATGTACTACCTAACACAACATATGTACTTTTTACAGGCATGGCTCCACAACCAGGCATTCAGTACTGTATTTAATACAACATATCGACTTTTAACAACATTGCAGAAGGAGGTATCAAGCACATACTTCTTGTGAAATTCCACAAGGAGATACAGTATCTAGTATCTAATACAACGTAAATACTTTTTAATCATGCTGCATAAGCAGGTATCCATTACCTAACTACACTGTAAATACTGTTAATGATGTTTCAGAAGACAAGTGACATGGCACAAGGAACTATTCTGTACATCATGCAATAGTTTTGTTCAAAGACATACAAAAAGACAAAGAAATAGGTCTTAAAGCAAATCAAACCTGAACTCTCACTAGAGGCCAAAATGATTATGCAGAGGCTGTTGTAGTTTGGAACCATCGTGACTCATTGACTCATTTGAATGGTGATAATGTCCAATAAAGCAGAACATACTGGGAAAAATGGAAGACCACATAACTGGTCAGTTGAGTCAGTCAAAGAATTCATTGACTCTGAGCTTGTAAGACTCGAGGAGGGCTGTTATCCTGATCACTTGGGGGCCACTCATTCATGGAATTGCCATAGGTTTGAGCAGACACAATGGCACATAAAACAAAAAGATATGTAGTACCTCCTTGTACAACTCATCCCCTAGAGAAAAATAAATATTTACACCCCTAAGCACAAGACAACTTAGATGTTTCCAAGTCATTCCCATCTTATGGCAACAATAAACTGAACATATCTCAGAGGTTTCTTGGCAAGATTTGTCCATAGGAGGTTTGCCGTTGCTTTCCTCTGAGACTGAGAGAGTATAACTAGCTCAGTGTTACCCAGTGGGTTTCCATGGCTGAGCAGGGATTTGAACTTTCATCTCCCAGAGTTTTAGTCCAGTACTCAAACCACTACATCATTCTGGCATGTGCTAGTAACTTTTAGTCAGTTAGTCTCACACTGCATCTAAATTGCAGAAACAATGCAGTTTGACACCACTTTAACTGCCAGTGCCATGGAATCCTGGGATTTGTAATTTTGTGAGATATTTATTTAGCCTTCTCTGTCAGAGCTCTGGTGTCACGACAAATTACAAATTCCAGGATTCCATAGCATGGAGCCATGACAGTTAAAGCGATGTCAAACTGCATTAATTATGTAGTGTGGCAGTAGCTTCAAAGGTGCAATAGCATTCCTTGGGCCTGTACAGACAGGCCAAAATAAAGCTGCTTCAGGTCACTTTGGAGTTATGCTGTTTAAATGACACACACATCTTAAGAGGCTAGAAGCTGCACCAAAGCTGCACTCCAGTCCTTAGGACTAAAGCGTGGCTTTGGCGTGGCTTTTGGCCTCTTAGGATGCATGCATCATTTAAACAGCATGCCCCCAAAGTGACCTAAAGCAGCTTTATTTTGGCCTGTCTGTACGGGCCCATTGACGTCTTTTTGTGCAGAAACAGACTAACACAGCTATGTCTCCATATATGAAATGAATACACTTGTGGACTTCCAGTTATGCAACCATGAATCAAACATCTCTTGTGCAACAGCCAAAAAAATTGCAATCACGTGTGTGAGGGAACTTACAGACCAACAGGATTTTGGCATTTCCTCCCCTACTCTTAATGAGAAAGGTTGAAAATGTCCAGCCTTTCAAGACTTCCCATTTCAGGAGGGGTTTTTATATCAAAAATGAATTTTTGCAAAAGTGGATATAACTGCACTAGAGATCTATGCTTCACTGCCGTAACGTAGGATCTCTGGCTAAACCAACCACTCTGTTGGGGGCTGTGGGATTTCTGGAAGCTGCTATCCTAGGAAGTTACTTTTCCAAACATTTCTCCACTTGAGGTACTTGTATCGAGATGACCATGTCACCTCCATGTAGGGAGGGTTGATACGGGGGGATGATGTGAATGGCCCGTGTGGTCTCTTCTTACTCTATGATGATTCTATGATCTTGAACATCTATTATCTGTGCCTCTTTATGCTGACTTTATTTTTAGCATCACCATAAAACTCATGTGTTTGTGTGCTTTTTGATGAAGAATAGGTGTGTGAATGGAGGGAGGCTAGCACTACATACATCCCCAGGGCAATCTTGGAAAAAGCCAGAGCTAACAGAGCTCAGGGTGTGATTAATTGGAATAACTATACCCGGGGAGTTGCTAGATTACTATTATGAAGGTTTTAGTTTGAGGAATGGGACAAACCCTTCCCCTAAACTATATGAAATATTTCATATAATGAAATATTTAAGGGCATGACTTTGATCACCCGGTAACTGCCAGCTCCAGCCAGGAGGATGCTACAATTAAAAATAGATCAAAAGGACTTGCTTTAGACCACCCAGTTGGAATGCTGAGCTGCCAATCAGAAAACAATTCCTAATTGATTTTGGAAGCCTGATCAGTTTTATACTCTGCCTGCAATCCTGCTCACTTGGACCATGGTTCATTCAGTAGGTGTAGTATATAAATATTAGCATCTCTCTTGCATGGCAGCAAAGAGAAAAACTATTTGAAAGACCAGCTTGCACACATTCCTGCCATGATTTACACAGTGAAGTATTTCCCCCCCTGTGAATTTAGTACTGAGAATAATGGTGCACTATCAGTTGAGTTTTGATGGTTAAATGAAGGCTCCACAGTGGTGATGATAATGTAACATGTTTATTAAATAAGGTTATATACAGCTCCCAACAAGGGCTCTTAATACAAACCTGCAGTAGGACAATTTCTCCTGGGTTGCTGCCATACTGCAGAATGAATGCACCATTTTAACTATCAAGGCTCCATCCTGTGGAATCCTGGGATTTTTAATTTGGTGGTGCACTAGAGCTCACTGACAGAGAAGGTTAAATATCTTGCAAAACTACAAATCCCAGAATTCCATAGCATAGAATTGAGCAATGTTAATTAAAGCACTCTAGTGTCAAACCAGATTATTTCTGCTGTACAGATGCAACCCTATTCTGAATTTTAAAAAGATATCAGAGATACTTATTATGTTTCAGAAATTTAGCTGTGTTAGAATATCAGTATGCAAAAGGACCTTGTAGCACCTTGGAGACTAAGGACCTTATCCCACTCACAATTTTCAATGTTCTGGGGACTGGAGGAGGACGCTTGTGTGTGCGCGCGTCCTGCAAAAAACGGAGTTTATCGCACACGAAGACATCCTCCAAGAGGCCCCGTTCCACCCCTCCCCCGGCGTGCACCTGTTCGTGTCCAGTCCTGCCTGCTGGGTACTCGGTGAAGGACCAGCGCAGGTTAGGTGGGCGGGGGGGTGTGGCCTTGGTACATAGGAACACCGTGTCCCTCACCAGGAACCACATCCGACAGACCACCTACTTCGAGTGTATTTACCTGACCCTGAAGGCTAGGGACAGTCTAGGGATTCTGCTGGTGTATCGGCCACCCCGTGCATTAGCTGACTCCCTTAACGAGCTGACACAGCTGGTTGCT
This sequence comes from Sceloporus undulatus, assembly GCF_019175285.1. Classification (NCBI taxonomy): domain Eukaryota; kingdom Metazoa; phylum Chordata; class Lepidosauria; order Squamata; family Phrynosomatidae; genus Sceloporus; species Sceloporus undulatus. Next base: position 328,912,485 of record NC_056523.1, on the reverse strand, counting down.
GAGCTGATGTTGGAGACACCCAGGCTTCTTGTCCTGGGTGACTTCAACATCTCCCTCACGGCCAGCTATGTTCCATCCGGTGCGGCTCGGGAATTCATGGAGACCATGGCAGCCATGGGCCTGTCCCAGCTGATACAGGGTCCCACGCATTGTGCGGGTAATACTCTCGATTTGGTCTTCTGTTCGGATGCGGAAAATCCGTGGGCGGAAATAGTTAATATTTCCCCCCTGTCATGGACGGATCATTTCCTGGTAGAGGTGAAAATCAAGGCTTCTACCCAGATCCCCCCCGGGGGTGGTGGACCAGTTAGGATGGTCCACCCTCGAAGGCTGATGGAACCTGAGAGGTTCCAAGAAGCCTTAGAGGGGCTCGCGGTTGGAAATGACGGCGACTCTGTTGATGCCCTTACCGGTATTTGGAATACCGGTCTCTCTGGGGCTATACACAGAATCGCTCCCAAGCGTCCTCTCAGGCCTGCTTCCAATCGTAAGCCCTGGTATACGGAAGATCTCCGGGCGAGGAAGCGGGTTCTGCGACGGCTAGAGTGCCGTTGGCGGAAATACCTTCGCTTAGACGACAAGACTCTCCTAGACCGATTATTAAAGGACTACGGAGAGGCAGTGCGAGCAACAAAGAATTCGTTCTATGGTGCTCGCATTGCGTCCGCGGAATCGCGTCCGGCAGAGTTGTTCAGGGTGGTCAGGGAGCTAACTCAGCTCCCTCCCGCCCTGAACCAGATCCTTGAACCTTCTAAGGCCTGCTGTGACTTATTTAACAACTTTTTCGTGGATAAAACTTCTCGTATAAGCGAAGGTCTGAACGCTGACATTATCGCAGAACCAGAGGTAGAAGTGTCCAGAGCCTCCGTGGACTATGTTATACTGGATCAGTTTGAGTCGGTGAGTACCGAGGATGTGGACAAGATCCTCGGAAGTGTTCGGAAAACAACCTGCTCTCTTGATCCCTGCCCCTCGTGGTTAGCGGCCCAGGGGGGACCGGTGGTAACCACTTTGTTACGCCGGATTATCAACACCTCTCTCAGGGATGGGCGATTTCCATCGGATCTTAAATTGGCCATTGTAAGACCGATCCTAAAAAAGCCCTCCCTTGACCCCCCTGGTACATAATAATTATCGGCCTGTTTCCCTGCTACCATTTTTGGGGAAGGTGATCGAGAGGGCGGTTGCGCTCCAGCTTCAGTCGGTCTTGGATGAAACGGATTATCTGGATCCATTTCAAACTGGCTTCCGGGCGGGTCACGGGGTTGAGACGGCCATGGTCGCCTTGGTCGATGATCTCCGTCTGAGTGCTGACCGGGGAAGCGTGTCCCTGTTGGTGCTCTTGGACATCTCAGCGGCTTTCGATACCATAGACCATGGTATCCTTCTGGGACGCCTGGCTGAGGTGGGAATCGGGGGCACTGTGCTCCAGTGGTTCCGGTCCTACCTCTCTGGGAGGTCCCAGATGGTGCAGCTGGGGGACGTGTGCTCCGACGAGAGGCCCCTTAAAACCGGGGTCCCTCAAGGAGCCATTCTGTCTCCCATGCTATTTAACATTTACATGAAACCGCTGGGAGAGATCATCCGGAGACATGGGGCGCGGGGTTATCAGTACGCTGATGACACCCAGATTATTTTCTCTATGTCTCCGACTGGTGCAGTGACCGGGGATGGCGTCTCTCCTCTCGAGGCCTGTCTGGAGTCAGTAATGGACTGGATGAGGAAAAACCGACTCAAGCTGAATCCAGAGAAAACGGAGGTACTAGTGATAGGTTCCCCCGGTCCAGGAATGGCTGTGGTTCCACCTGTCCTAAACGGGGTCACGCTCCCTGCGAAGGACTCTGTGCGCAGTCTGGGAGTGCTTCTTGATTCGTCGCTTCATCTGACTGCTCAGGTGAATGCGACGGTCAAGAGCACCTGTTACCAGCTTCGGCTGATTCGCCAGCTGCGCCCATATCTGGACCGGAGGGACCTAGAAACTGTGGTACATGCTCTGGTAACTTCGAGATTGGACTTCTGCAATGCACTCTACATGGGGCAACCCTTATACCAAACTCGGAAGCTTCAAATGGTACAGAATATGGCAGCCCGGCTGGTCACTGGTGCGTCCAGGACCAGCCATATAACACCTGTACTTAAAGATCTTCACTGGCTGCCCGTTCGCTTCCGAGCTCAATATAAGGTGTTGGTTATCACCTATAAAGCCCTAAATGGCTTGGGCCCAGGATTCCTAAAGGACCGCCTCTCCCCATACAATCCGCCTCGCACCCTCAGAACGTCTGGGCAGCAATTGCTGAAGGTGCCTGGGGCCAAGCTTGCTTCTACGTCTAGAAGGGCCTTTTCTATAGCTGCCCCAGCCCTTTGGAACACGCTGCCCACTGAGCTCCGCTCATCTACCACCCTGGCCCAATTTAGGAAGGATCTTAAGACCTTCCTATTTAAGCAGGCATTCCCCGATTAAGATCCTGTGGGCCTCCCCTCCTCTTCCGTGGCCATGAGGATGGGCGATGGGGCTTTTATTCCTGCTTTTAGTTTTATTGTATTGTGTTGTTGTTTCCTGTTTTTAACTGTATCTGTGTGCATTCGTTGCACTTTTGTAAGCCGCCCTGATCTTTTTGGAAGGGCGGGATAAAAATAAAGATTTTATTTTATTTATTATTTTTTGCTGCCGGAAGGTAATCCGTCAGGCAAAAATCAAGCCTGTCAGGCCTGGATGTGAATGGGTGTGTGCCAGGGGTGGAACGGGCCCTCTTGGAGGACGTCTTCGTGTGCGATAAACTCCGTTTTTTGCCGGACACGCGCACACACGAGCGTCCTCCTTCAGTCCCCAAAACGTTGAAAATTGTGTGTGCGATAAGGTCCTAACTGTGGCAAAGAAGTTGTAGCCTAAGAGATTATGTCTTGCCTAAAATCACTCAGTACATTTCTGTGGCCAAGCTGGAATTTGAACTCTGGCCTCCCAATGTGCTAGTTCAATGCTCAAACCACCACAAAACACATACACAACTCTATAAGCAAGCCATATCACAGGATAACATGGGAACAGAACCATCCCATCCCCATCCTGCCTGAACATTTAAGCATGACAACAGATTCCCCCTGTGAATTGTTATGTGCTAAGGACAAACAAAGCAGGACCCTATAACATGGCTGAACCATCGGCATTCTTTCCCCCTTCTGGGGAGAAAAAAAAAGGAGTTAGTTTCTGCCAATTAGCTATGTAGATGTTTTCACAGGTGCTCCAGCAAAGACAGCAACATTTCTGAAAGACGGAAAGCCTCCCCTATTGAGTGGATGGATGCAGCTCCTGGTTGTTTTCCTTTGGCATTTGCAGCATGGCATGCTTTCTGCGCATGCAGTAATCTTCCCAGGCGATGGCTTCTGTGGCTGCCTTGTTCATGCCTCCCCTGTGCAATGTAGACCTCCATGCCTTACATGAGTCAATGACTTGTATGAGTTATACTGCTATTATGTTATAAGTAGGACTGATGGATTACACAATGCTGCTATAGATCGTATTCATGGCACTTGGGCTCCATTTTTTTCCACCTGAGGTAGAGAGTGAAGGTTTCTTTAAATATATATATATAACATGGAGAAGGGAATGGACAGGAGCAGGGAAAGGCAGGGGAGAGGGAACAGAGTGCCAAGAAGGTATAAAAAAACAAACAGGGCAGCTAAAAAGTATCAAGGTTTTGAATCAATTTGGTGGTGGCTTCCATCTCTGGGATTCTGGGATTTTATGCCTCATTCATATATGGTTTTCCCAATGGGGTTGTACTGTAGAACAGAGGTTATAAGCACCCAGTTACAAATAACTTGTTGTTCGTCATTAATTCCTTTCTGCAGTTACTACAGCAGTGTGGTGAAGCGATTTGAACATTGGGTTATGATTCTAAAGATCAGGGTTTCCATCACTGAGTGGCCAAGAAACCCACCTGGGCCAGATCACACTCTCTCAGCCTCAGAATATGTCAAAGTCAACCCTCCCCCCCGACCCAATCATGCCAAGAAAATCCCATGATAGGTTTGCCTTAGGGTTGCCATAAATGAAAAACAACTTGAAGGCACACAACAATCACTAAGGCTGCATAGATGGCATTTATTGCTTCTGTGTGTCTCCAAGTCATTTCCAACATATGGCAACTCTAATGCAAACCTGTTTCAGAGTTTTGTGGACAGGACTTGTTCAGAGGTGGCAGCGCAGAATTTCCTGTTCTCAGAGCTGCCCCAACATTTCCCTGTTGCAAAGCCCTCTATTCTGATGCTGGATAGCTGACTGCACACATGTCCCACTGCCATCACCATGGGTCACTTTCCTCTGAGATCAGATGTGAGGTGCCCAGCTACTGTCACACGCCTGGGCACCTTGTTTTGACCTCAGAGCAAAGCAACTGGCAGTAGTGATGGATGGACCAAGTGGCTCTGTGGGACATGTTGCAAACAGATTCCTGGCATCAAAAAGGAGGGCTTTGGATCTCCCCTGAAGATTTGGAGCAACCAGTGCATTTTTAAAATCTGGAGTAAGAGGGATAAAACCCATTTCTGATACAGAGCTGGCCATCCATCATCCAATCTGCTCACATCTGTACCAGGCTTTGGGCTGTGCATTGTGTAGTCTTTCCTCTGAAGGAACAGAGGGAGCTTGCTGTATTTGGCTCATGCAGAAAGGGCCTAAGACTTCATAATGGATTAATACCTTTGCTGGGCCACCTACCAGATCACTTCCTTAGAAACAAACTGGATCTCAAAGGCAGTAGCCTTTTATCTTGCAAATGGAACTTAAAGTTTATTTCCTGGACTCCTAGCACCCACATGGCCAGAAGGAGGAGAGGTCTACTTGCATGAATACCCTTCCATACATCTCAACTGAGGAATACAACTACAACATCTTGACCAAATGCAGAGCAATTACTATTATTATTATTATTATTATTAACCTTTATTTATGAAGCACTGTAAATTTACACAGCGCTGTACATACAATCTTTTTAGTTAGACGGTTCCCTGCCCTCAGGCTTACAATCTAAAAAGACATGACACAGAAGGAGAAGGGGGTGGTGACGGGAAAGGGTAAGAGGTCCAGCAGTTCCTCTCAACCTCCGAGGCCTGGACCAAGGCAGATGGACTGAAGGGAGGGCTTGGCTTCAAAATGGAAGGTTAATCATTATCCAGGGAAAATACATACTCAGAAGTAGGATAATACATATACAGTACATAGCAATACAGGAAATGGATCAATAAACAGCCAACAACAGAACATCAGATAGTAAGCGACAATTATGCGATGCCTGGGAAGGCTTCTCTGAATAGGATGGTTTTCAACTCCGTTTTGAAGCTGGTTAATGAAGTGATGGCTCTTGCTTGTGGAGGAAGAAGGTTCCAGGAGTGAGGGGCAGCAAGTGAAAAGGGGCGAATCCATCGTCAGTTTCTTTCCCCCCTCCTGTATCATATTTAACACCTTTGTTTGATAAAGATGCTGGTGGAGCTTTGAAAGCTTGCAACATGTATAATGTGCATTGTGATTGGCCCAATAAAAGTATCCCTGTTTTGTGGCTTTTGGATGATGCTGTATATTGCTGTATGGCCAATGTGGGTACCTCTGGATATGTTTTTTCTTTTTTCCTTTCATTTTTTAAAAGAAAGTCATAGTCTTTTTGCATGGAGGGATAAATCTGACAACACCATTTTGTCCACATTCTTTTTTTTAAATGACAAATTCTTTCCATTCTGTTTCATATAAATTTGTGAGCTTTGGTAAATAATTAATGGCACATTAAACAAACAACAACATATTTATCATCTTTCATTTGCCAAAGTCAATAGATACAACTAATTCCTGTTGGCAGGTCTTGGACACTATGTTCTGCCCCACTGACATCTCAAATTTTGAGAGCCTACCTAAGCCATTTAGTAGCCATTTTTGTAAATTTTGCTCAGTGCTCAGAAAAAATTACTATTTTAAAATATATATATAAATGACAGTTTCTAAATTCCCTAGCCAACATGGCTAGGGGATATTGAGAGTTCTGGTCTCAAATGGTAAAATTTCCAAGCTATGCTTTGACAGATTGTTTTGTGGATGCCCCATTGTTGGTTTATGCAAAGAAGTTTTTGAGTTCTTACTAGAAGAGGAAAAAGCGGGGTACAAATTCAGAGGCAAGTAAGGCCTCCCATGTCAGTGTGGTGGTGAATCCACTTATTGTTTTACTTCAGTCTTGGAAAGAACTAGCCAAGGTGCTGGCCTATTTGGGGGAAGAGACTCTTGAATAGCTTCTTTAATTTCTAGATAAAAACCTGGAATGGATTCAGTGCTCAACTGATATGGGAGCCATCAACCATCATTGGATAAATTTAGAGAATAGTGGGAGATATATTTAAAGACTGAGGCTGACATCCCATGTTGCAGTTACAGGTCCTTAAGTGCTCCTTATTCACCTACAGTGCAGTCATAGCAATATAGCCATGATTATAAATCCCCCCCCCCCCGAATCCTACCTAAAACCCAAGAAGGTGCTGGCTCAAATGTTGCAGATCTATTCTGTTGGAGATTGGAGAGCAACAGGATGACATTTTCAGCCCTCTCCCACCAGTGAGGAAGGCTGTGACAGTCAGAAGGAGGACTCCTTTTGCATCTTCTTGATGCTCACAGCTTGCCAGCAGGAATGGGCTGGAAATACCATCGATTATCAGGCCTCCCTTCATGATAACTGTCATCCTTTGGCCTATGAGGGTGTGAACAGGCAGGCCCAGCTCCACCAGGGCTAGCCTGAAGATAAAGAGCTCTCCCTCCAGTCCATCTGCCTTGGTCCAGGCCTCAGAGGGAGAGAAGATCCACTGGACCTCATCCCCTTTCCCACCACCATTCCCTTCTCCTTTTGTGTCGTGTCTTTTAGATTGTAAGCCTGAGGGCAGGGAAAAGTCTAATTAAAAATGATAATTGTAAGCCACTCTGATAGCCTTTAGGGCTGAAGGGCGGGGTATAAATACCATAAATAAATAAATAAAATATTAATAAATGCCATCTTGGTGCACCCAACTGCCAGCAGAACAGACTTCTGTCTCTCAGAGTGGCTGATATTGTAGATTATGAGGTCAGGCCAGGAGACGGTACTTAGTTATGCATTTGTAACTGACATAGAATTTTAGCCTAAGTATAATAAGTACAATAAGTACAATAATATGGGAATCATAGGTGCACCTGCTGTGGATAGTCTCTGAGAATGCAGTCAGAAAAGTACATTTCCACCCATGCCTTCTCGTTTTTGCTTCATAATTCTTCCCCACAGTCAAAGAACACTCTATCTGCAATAGCTAATTTCCCTCTGGAAATGTACTGTTACCCAGCAGCAGCAGGAAGAAGCCATTGGTTGAAGAGATATGGGATCTTATGGCTCAAGGAAATATTCAATACTGTTTCTTTTTGACATAACTAAACATCCAGGAAAGGAGGGAACCCGGGAATAAATGGCTATAAAATCTTCTCCTGTCACCTCTGATTTAGTAAATGAAGTTGAATGCCCTGACAGTAAGCAAAACAAGTTAAAATAACCCATACCTTTAATTCATTCCCATGCCAGCAAGGTGCGGTAAAGATATTAACAAACAAAGAGAATGCATTGGGGATCGGAAGCTCATCCATCCATCTTAGCCATGCCAGATCGTCCAAATGGAAATGCAAGCAGTCTAAACGCTTAGGTGAAGCTCTTATAGTGTGCTTGCACAGTATAAATATACACTCATAGTTGCTGTACCACACTGCTCTTCTGAATACTGACACTGTTCTACCAGTTGTGTATCTGCCAATATGCCTGCTTATTGTCCCATTGTACAAGGAAAGTTTAGAAACAGTGGCTGTTTCTAAAATCACACTGAAAACACTATAGATTTGTAGACACCATCCAAGACTTTGCAACTGCATGTGAAATGATTATACTGAAGGCATTGACCATCCAAAGATTAGCAACCGCATGGTTGGGTTCCCATCAAGTTAATCCTATTGAGACTAGATGCATCATTGTTATCTTGGCTATTATTGTTGTTATAGCCTGGCTTTTCCCAGACTGGGACTCATGGTGGCTTGCAACAGTTAAAAAAAGACATACCAAATACAAACGTTAAAAATGTCATAAAAATAGCCATAAAAGTCTAACAAAGTAAACACATAACTATTAAATACAAGAACAATTTGATCAGTTGTTTTTTGTGGGTTTTTCAGTTTATGTGGCTGTGTTTTAGAAGAATTTAAAAAAGTATGGATGCGGGTCATGAAAGCCTTCAACGTCAACTTGATCAATTGGTGATTGTTGAGACAACATGTAGGTACTGTAAAACTCTGCTAAGGAGTAACAATATAGTTTAGACCAATGTGAAATGGTTACACTTGTGGCACTCTGCACTGACGTCACCAGAGTTGGCGTCACTCAGTGGAGTAACTCATGGTGTCACCGCTATGGACCATACCGCTATGGTCCATATAAGACTGTACAGATTTTTTAGTAATACATATGAACAAGAAACATTTGACCAAATCAATGACTCACTGTTGTCCTATAACTAAAGCAATTGCCATTTGACGAGTGAGCCATGCCAAATTCCACAAGAGATCAAGAGCAGTAGGACAGCCAAGTCTCAGTTTTGGGAGAATAATGGGATATAAATGAATATTAATGGGAGGGGGAGAAAGAGGAGGAAAGGGCAAGGAGGCAGGTGAGGGAAAGAAGAAGAAGAGAAGGAAGAGAAGAATAGGAGGAGGAGAGGAGGAGGAGACAGAAGAAAATGTGAGGAGAAGAGGAAGAAGAGGAGGAGGATGGAGAAGGAGAAGGAAAGGAGGATGAAGAGGGACAGGAGGAAACGAGGAAATAAAATAAAATAAAATAAACTAGTCTATCACCTTTCAAGAGGGTCTACTAACACCTGGTTAATTCAAGAGCATCACTAGCAGAAGTCCATCCTGCACCTGAGAACTGGACTAATCCAGTGCCAATCCCTTCCGTGGGTTCATCATTTCGCTTACTTGTGTAGCAACTGTGAACGCATTGTGGTTTGTTTTTATTTTTATCTCAGTGAATTTGCCCAGGAGGATGACTGGAAAGTGGCATAATGGCAGGGCAAGGTCGCCAAGGAAGTTGGATGGAAAGCGCTCTCTCTTTCTCACTCACTCACTGATTAGCCTCATTTAAAGAAAGAAATAAAGAGAGGCAGGGGGGAGCAGCCCACCCTCCTGCCTAGCAAATGAGTTAAAAGAGACTATTTTAATCTCTTTTATTGCATCGCTGAGATGCTTGACTTAGCTTCATTGCCGTCGCAGGATGATGTGTACCCAGCAAGTGTATAAAAATATATGAACTCCCAGGACAATATAGTTCAATCTGCTCCGCTATTACCCATCATGCTTGTCTGAGCACACCACAGCTATTAGGTCTGTTTGAGAAGCAGCTGAGACCACAGATGGATCTCTCTCTAGTGAGGAACGAAGGCGTGGCGGCAGGATTTGGAAGAGGGACGGGGCATGAGCCAGAGCACCAAAAACATTACCATCAGAGCAGAGCTGCCATGCGATTTTCACCTATGGTGAAATTTTCAGGTAAACATGGGGAGACCCTTGAAAGAGGAAACTTTCCAAAGCATTTCACAAAGACAGAGAATGAGCGATAGAGTCAGGATGCTCACTTCTTCCATTCTTGCATGAGATCATGAAACATAGCTTTATATCTCTCAATGAACTTTGCACATTTTTGACAATTGTAAATTAAAATTGTTATTGATGCTGCTGAAGAAGTAAAAAGTGCTGCACTTTTCATTTATGTGAAAGACCAGAACAACAGTTGACATTTTTCTAATCAAAGAATTCAGACCAACTGGATTTCAGACACCCAAATTTCATGGGATGAAGCTATGGCAGTTAAAATAGGATCAATCTGTTATATAGTTATGATGGGAGTGGGAGAAATGAGAGGAAATGGCACTCACCACATACCCCAAATAGTGGAGAATGTCAAATAAAATTGTGCAAAATGGTCTTCTCCTTCTAGAGGAAGGAGAAAAGAAAATATCTGCCGCCCCAAGTTCCCAGGAGGAGATGTTCAGAGAAATTTTGGCTCAGCTCTAGCTAGTGAAGTTTCACCTGCATTTCAAGGTGAATTTAGAGATAGTTGTATGTGGAGAAATTCCAGGAGAAGAGCAATGGGGAGAATCTCTCTTCCCCCTCATGCATCTAACTGGACAAGAGCTGTATTTCAGCAACCGAATATTTTTTCTCCAAGCAAAAGGTTGCAGGTTCAGCCTCTAGTAACAATTCTCAAAATATCAGCTTCCACACTTCAATAAGGTTAGGAAAGTTACTTGTCTGAAAACAGGGAGAGCAGATGCCAGTTGGTATAGACTAGACTAGGGTCGCACACTCCTTTCATTTATGGGGGTGAGAGGAGCAAAAGTTTTCAGTTGTCTTTGTGTGTGCACGTGAGCATGTGTGCACTCTTCCTGTACCACATTTCTACCAGCTACTCCAGGAAAATGAAAATGCCCAGTGCTGAGATGCAAAAGTTGCTTTTTAAAAAATTCAGCACAAAAATGCATTAAAAACAACTACAGTATTGGGAAAAGAAATAATTGCAGGTCTGTGAATTGATTCAGTGGAGCTGCATCTACACTACAGAATAAAAACAGTCTGACAGTGCTTTAACTGTTATAGTTCAATGCTATGGGATTCTGGAATTTGCAGTTTTGTAAGCCATTTAGCCCTCTCTGGCAGAGAGCTCTGGTGCCAGCGCAAACTACAAATCTCAGGATTTCACAGGGTGGAGCCATGACAGTTAAAGTAGTGTCAAACTGTATTAATTCAGGAGTGTGGAAGGAGCCTGTGAGTGCTTTGCCAAAGAGGCTGACCATTATTAACTGGGAGTAAGGAAGGAAACAAGGCAAAAGTCTCCCAATTAATGTAAATGTGTACCAAGGTCAAGAGCAATTTTCCCCAAAAGCTGGCCAACCTTGGTTGAAAGTGTAGAAACAAGCAAGGCCTACGTCTTTCAACCAAGGCAAATGTGGACAAAGACTGATGGTGATTTGCCAAAGAAAGTGGCCACTTGCCATCTAGGGCATTGTTAAGCAAATGAACCCTTGCCTTTCTAGATGGTAGGAATGTATGCCAAGGCCACCGGGTAAATCATCACTTGTCCACCAGAGCGGGTGCCCGCTTTTATAAGTTGCCATCCTTCCTCCTAAGCACTGCTTCCTATTAAAGATGACTTGCGCCTATGAAAATTCATAAACTCTACAGGCGTTTCCGTGGCGATTTGACAGCGTAATCTCCCATCATCTCAGCTTCTCTGTGACAATGACAAGAGGAAGATGGATTTATCAAATACACGGAGACATGTTTATGACCCTGTTTTGCATAAGCAGGCGCCTGATCCGTGTGCTGTGCCGTGGCAGATAGCGAGAGAGCACTCCCTTGCCATGCCAGATATTCTGACAGGCAGAAGAGATATTTGGAAATACATGAAAAATATATGTATCTATATTTTATTTCTAGTTTCTTCGAGCAAATGGAAATATAACCCCTCCTTCCCATTAATTTCTTGAGGTGTATGAAAGCTTATTCAATCAATTTTGGTCTCCGATGTCAGAAAGTTTGGCCTTAAAAACCTACATTTACCTCCTGGCAAACGCATTTCTCTTGGTGCAAGGGGAGTGTGGATGAATTAATGGTGGGAAAGATTTCTGGATGCTGTGAATGATGGCAGTAAATGCTGATCACAGTCCCACAAAAAGAGAATGTGGACATTTCAGCCTACTGTAAATTCAGCACTCTGACAATGCACTTAGACAACAAACCAATTCCCTGGAGAAAACAAAATCTTGTTGAATTTTGGGAGCAGAGAGAAATCCCACACTAACAGTTGGGCTATTGCAATGAATTAATGCAATTTTGAATGTGCAGACTGTATAATTTGGAGGAAGGCAGGGGAATGCCACCCTCTTAGGTTGCATCTGCTCTGCAGTTTGACACTGCTTTAACTGTCATGGCTCAGTAGTATGGAATCCTGGGATTGGTAGTTTTGTGAAAGTTTTTCCACATTACCGCACTACCCTCTTATAATGCTGCTATTCCACTATAACTGCTCTGACTGCCTCTTGTTGCATTTTGGGGTTTGTAGTTCAGTGAGGCCTAAGAGCTCTCTGGCTGAGAATTCTAAATGCCCCTCCTTAAACTGCAAATCCCAGATTGCAACAGGAGGAAGCCAGAGCAGTTAAAGTGGAATAGCAGCACTATAAGAGTGTAGTGCCATAATCTAGTTACTCCTCTGTCAGGGAGCTCTGGTGCCACAACAAACTAAAATCACTGGATTCCATAGCACTGAGCCATGGCAGTTAAAGTGGTGTCAAACTGCATTAATTCTGCAGTGCAGTTAGAGCCTTAGATCTTTTGTTGTGTGTTTTGGCTCATTTGGGGTTGGGCTGGCAAGTGGAGGCCACAGGGCTCTCATGGCAGCTTCATCACAGTTGCAGGAACTTTTATGTGAGTTCATTGGACCCAATCTTTGGGTATAGACACTTGGGGATGAGCTGTAAATCAGTTACAGGTAGTTTCAATCTTGAGTGTCACTGGTTAAAAATAAGGTGGAAGAGGTTGTCACAAGTGCAGAATAGACAATTCTGGGTTAGATTCTGGGAATGATAGGCCAAAAAAGTTTTTTAAAAAAGTAATTTCTCCTAGCTCCAGATGAATGCCCCTGTCACAAAATGTCAGAGAGCTGATTAATTTGCGAGGAGGTTTAACTTTTGCTTTCTTTTGCAAATCAGCTGACAATTTTCCTTGCAGAGTTCTTGGCAAACCAAAACCCTGGCTATAAAGAGCCTGTTGCTCTTGCAGATGTCCTACATATTGATAATCTAATTCACCTAAAGAAAGCAAAGCTCACAAAGTTAAAGATGTCAAATTCAAATCTGATTATGCACCAGCAAATTGGATTCACATATATTCTGTAAAATCTGAAAAACCACTTAGACTGGACTGGACTGCTGGCTATACACACACACACACACAAACACACACACTGTATATTCCCACAAAATAAATACATATATTGATTAAGCAAGGAAAGGAAAGAGGGAGAGAGGGAAAGGTAAGAAGGAAACTTTAGACGCTTCACTTTAACTGACCCTATAAAACCCAGACAAACTTGGTACCTCTGCTATTCCTCTTGAATGATTTTTCCATTGCATTTCACAACTTATCAGGGATTTGGATGGGCACAAAGCTTTTTCCTGTAGGTCAGTTCAATTGGATGCTCAGTGCTGCCTTTCATGCCATTGATTGGCTTGTCAGTTTTGGTTTTGTACGCTTGTAACTGGAATCATGTAATCTGTGATTCAGTATAAACCATGAGGCTCACAGGTTCCTCCAAGACTGAAGACATTGAAGGAGCGCCCTTGCCAATGTCTTTTTAATCATCTCCAGGAAAAAGAGCTCAGGTGAGGATTTGATCTTTGTGAATGAATGAGGCCAGTCCATGACTCTTGGGATAAGAGCGAGATTAAAATTGAGCAAGTGGGACCTACCATAAAAGGTTGAAGGATGGGATACCCCAGAGCTGGGAAACATTACTTTGTTTTTTTTGACAATTTTCAGAGGACCAATTGGCCAAACAAAGAATCACAGAGTTGGAAGAGACCTCAAGGGTCATCCAGTCCAACCCTATTCTGCCATGGAGCAGTATACCATCAAATTACTCCCAAGAGATGGCCATCCAGCCATCATTTAAAACCCTCTAAAGGTGGAGACTCCACTACACCACACTGCCAAACAGCATAGCCAATAATAAATTAGCACAAGACGAACAGGGGGAAAATAGTTTGGCATTCTAAGGATTAAATCAGTGGTGAGAAAATTGCAGTGTACACTCTTTATAACTAAGACGGAAGTACGTAGGTCAATATCACACTACTCTGTTATAGTACTATTGTTCCGCTTTGCTATGGCTACCTCCTGTGGAATCCTGAGATCTGTAGTTTAGGGAGCTGCATTTAGAATTTACAGCCAGAGATCTCTTAGGCCTCACTAATGTACAAATCTCAGAGGTCCAGAGGAAACAGCCATAGCAGTTTAAGTAGAACAAATAGTGCTATAACAATGTAGTGTGACATTTACCTAGGTATTTCCTTCTTAGTTATAAAGAGTGCACAGCCCATCATACTTCACATGAGGAAATGTCACTTTCCATGTGCATTGCCCTGTGGAAATTTGCCCAGAAATGTGTGACTACATGCCCCAGCTATGGCAATTCACGCATAATCCTGTGCTCTTCCTACAAGTCTCTGGATTCAAATATTTACATTATGGTCAAGATTATACATCAGGTTTGAGTAGCATAAATGTTTGCACATGGATTTCCTGATGCTTATGCCGAATGGAAATGTTGTGCAACCAGAGGCACAGAAGAAAGTGCAACAATTTGCAATAGAATGCCCAATGACATGTGCAACCACTTGCATGAATGAATGAATGTATGCAACTCTGAATGCAAAGATTCTACATTGGACAAGATGTTTAACTGCTTCCATAGTGGAACTTACACATATGTAAGACACTATCAGGACTCTGGCACATGTGTTTGATATACAAAATCATCCAGTTTTGTGGAACTGGTAATTTGAAAATAGCTCAGACTAGACATTAAAACTATCAACCCATTTAACCTCCCACAATAGAATTTCCTGAGTGATATGTGCCTCAGCTATCAGACTTGCAAATTAAATCCATGTTTACCTTCCAAAGACTAAACAATCAATAAAATATATTTAGATGAAGAAGATCTCATGCAAACAGACGTAGGGTTTTTTTTTTTTTTTTTTTTGCCATTTGGAGCACCAAAATATCAGCAATGGCAAGATTTTTGAATATCCCTGTTCCTGACCCCAATGGACCGTTGCCATAGTCATCTCCCAGTCCTTTCTTCATCCCTGTGTCCTGTCCAGGTATCTCTTCCATTCAAGCCACAACTCACATTTCCATATTCCTAGTGGCTCAATTGGAAATTGATCTTGCTCTAAATGGAAGTCACCTTTCTTTTTAATGCATTTGTAAAAATTTCATATCTCTAGTTGACTGATTATGCATTTGATCTGTTACATTATGCCTCCTCGTACCCGACCAAACGACTTCTTGCAAGGCATCTAAGATTTCTGTGGGGAATGCTTTGCAATCCAACTCTGTTGTTTAATGGGATTTCCACCTACGTTTGGCATATTTCTGAGCATTTCACCACTCATATTATAATTTATAGCGTAATGTATTTTTTTTTATACTGTGCTATAACATAAAATATTGCCAGTTTGTCCTTAGTGCTCAAGGAGACAATCTAAAGGGTTTTTTTCTTTCCCCGTAGAAGAAAAGTTTTATTTTTAAAAATATTTTTCTTGAAAAGGATTGTACTAAAGTATGAAGGGAAACAAGAAGGGATGTCAGAAGACTATATGCAGACAAATATTAGCAAGAAAAGACAATCAATGTGATGGATGAAAAAAAATCATTACTAGCTAACAGATCAATTTTTTTAAACAAACGTGCTCTAATGTGCATGGTCTGTTCTCTTTTTTAAAAGACGCAGTCTCTTCTGGGACACCTTGCTGTGCATTAGGAAGAACATCCTAATGTCCAGGAAAATATGGGTATAGCCATAGGTTCCACCATTCTGGATTATGGCTGGATGTGGAACAGTTTTATCCCATCCTGCAGAAATTCAAAGTTGATTATGGAAGGAATATGCATTTATCTAGTGACATTATTTGCTGATTGTGCAACAGGGACATATTAAAAAATGCCAGGTGTAGGCTGATGCCAGTGGGGCAGTAAGTTTACTTTGGCCTACAGTCAGAACTTTAAAAGAGTGAATTGTAGTGCTGAGCCTATTCTGGGGAGCGAATTTGGCACCTTAGACAGCTCCCTTTAAAGTTCAGGTTTACGCCTGGAGTAAATATAGTATACTATCCCCTGCTACTAAAAACAACAATAGCCCAAAACACTGGCTAGTGTTCTGGTTGATTTTGGTTTTGTTGTTCTTCTTGCTGTTGTTGTGTGCCTTCAAGTCATTTCTGACTTATGGCGACGCTAAGGTGACCCTAGCCTGGGATTTCTTGGCAAGATTTGTTCAGAGGAGACTTGTTATTGCCTTCCCCTGAGGCTGAAAGCATTTGACCTGCCCAATGGGCTTCATGGCCGAGTGGGGAATCAAACCTCCAGAGTTGTAGTCCGACACTCAAACCACTACATCATGCTGACATCTTTATAAATGGCCTTATGTATGCATAGGACTGAATGGGGTAGTTTCATAATACCCATATTCACCTAAGGACTGACCTAACAGTATATGGTAATCTATTGTGCAATGATAGCCACTGGAGTGCACCATGGCCTAATGAACAATGGGCACTGATGGGCATTGGGGTGCTCCGAGTTGCACATTTGGAAGTTAGGAAGTGCCAAAGCACAACTGGAGCACCCAATGAGCATCACGAGTGTCTGGCATACATCAGAAGTGCCTGATGCATGTCAGAACTGCCTGATGAGTATTGCAACACTCTTCCCAGTGCCAGGACATGCATCTTCACAATTCACTAACAAGATTTTATTGCATTTCTGCAACACAGTTTTGATTTGTCAAAGTACGAATCATATTCTGTGATCTAGGATCTCATCCACTCTCATCAAATCAACCTTCCTCCCTGTGATTCCCTTGAAAGTGGATGGCTGGGTGGAGTGATTTAAAGTGCAACATGCTTACACTTTTTTTTAAACAAACAAACAAACAAACAAACAAACAAACAAACCCTGTTTTAAATCATAACTTTCTTCTCTGGTGGTGGTTAAATTCAGTCCCAGTGAAGCACTAGGAGTAAAATGGTTATGGGACAGAGAAGGGGCTAATGGGAAAGGAAAGTTTCTTTCCTTCACACATAACCCCTGCTAGATTTTCAAATCTCTACTCCCTTGTTTTAGCAGCAACAATCCCCATCCCTTAGGACTTGGACCTCTTCTGCATTGCCCCGAAATCAATACAAATCCAGCCACCCCCACCTGTTTACTTAGGAATAGGACCTGTAAAGGGCAAACATACCTATCACCATCTGCTCAGTAGCTGAAGCAAAGGAGATAACTTTACTGGGCAAAATGTATGTCTCTGTGTGTATCTGAATGTACAAGCCTATGCACACATCTCCTCCAGCTGTAATAATCACTGCCACTTGTACCGGATTTATTCTCTGCAGTTGCTGGATTACTCATATAATCAGCTCAGAGCAAAGAAAATAGAAACAAACCCATTCTGCCCCCTCCAACCCTGCTCCACCGCCTCCTGCCTTCCCTCCAGGCTCTCGTCTTTCTCTCATCTGTTACCACCTGGCAACCTTCGACCACTTGTCCTTTGCTAATCTCCAGCATCCTGCAAGCTCTCTTTCCGTCCCACACCCTGCCGCGTTCCACTCAAAGGTTTCCTTCAGCTGTGGTGCTTCCCACCTGCCATTCTCCTGAGCTGTGCAGGAAAAGAAGATGCTGGAGTCTCTCCCTTGCAACCTGTTGCCATTTCCCCTCTGGGTAGATTTTACCCTTTCATGCCTACTGAAAATAATTTTTTGCAAGCACAGAGGGTCTTATTCATGGGACAGACACCCCATCCCTTCTTCCCACTGGAATTGACTTTGAAGAAGGACAGTGGTCAAAAGTGAGTTTGTACAGTGTTAGCCACAGTGCATTTTTTATAAATTTTGGTGTGTGTGTGTGTGTGGTCTTCCCCATGACCTAAAATACTGCCCTTCAGGTAGTTGGGAGTCATTAATTGGGCTAGCAACACCTTCCACACTAAGAAGGATGAGTGATGTTTGCCCACCACTCTATAAACTGGATATCAAGTCTATCCCTTCCCACTCCCCTGGATTATTGACAGACCAGATTAGCAAATCCAGACCGTCCTAAATAATCAAACACCTTTTGTTTAGAGATTTCATAGGCAATTAAACCCCTTTGCAAGAAGGCCAGTTTGTGCCTTCAAAAACCCCTAGAAATTCCTCTCCCATGTGCTACTTTAGATGTCAGAAGAACTCTACGTCACTCTGATCTCTGATTTAGCTCTGGCATTTCCAGTCAACCAACTCTCTTCGAACGGCTGTGTTTCACTCCATCTCATTAACTAGATTTCGGTAGCTAGACTAGTCTTTGGTAAGTATCTCTGGCGTTATACATACCTCCCGATAGGGCACCCCTGTCACGTGCTAGGGGTTGGCTGAGGGCACACAGTCCCTATTGGCCTCACCCCGAGCAAGTGATGGGGGAGTCAAAATGGCGGCGCCCTGTACACACGGGCATCACCATTTTGACATGACGTACACTTAGTGTCCGCAAATCCTGGCGCATTTGTGATGCCGCAAGTGCACCATTGGCGCATTGTGGCATCACAAACATGCCACATTAAGAACCTGCTTTTTAAGGATTCTTTTTGCTCAGCGGGGAAGCCCCACGGTCTGGAGGCTGCAGCTTCCCCGTGGAGCAAACCAGGGCAGCGGGAAACTGCCCTTTTTGGCCGGTCTGTATCCTGCCTCTGTTAGTAATGCTTGGAACCTATCCCCAAGCTAACACCTGATTTCTTGAGTCTCGAATGAGTATGTGTGTGTGAGAAAGTGTGTATTACTGTGTGATTTCCCCCCTTTCTAATAAAAATAAGACTCAAATTAGAGAAGCCTGTCTTTGCTTTATTTCTTAGAATTCCCTGGTCTGTTGGTATACAAACTGGGAAGCGATCTCACTGGGTCTTTGTAGCCGGCCCAATCTCAATTTTGAGCTAATTAGAAATTCCCCTTCGTAGAGTTTTTTGCTACAACAGTGTTCAGGGCAGGCAGCTTGTCCACTCTCTGATAGATCACAGCAATTTTACTCAAATTTAACATTCATTCATTCAAACTGTCTAATTAGACTGCTATAGTGAGCTGTCTAAGGGGCTGCCTTTAAAATGTTTGGAAATGACAACTAGTGCAGAATCTGGCAGCCAAGCGGTTGTCAGGTGTGCACTTTAGAGATTACACATCACTGTGTTGCCCTAAATCATTTGTGGATGATACACCCGAAACACTGCTTCTTACTATATGAGCCTGCCTTGAATGTGAGGCCCTCAACAGAAGATGCAAAGATCCACCTAAATACACAGAAGTGTCAAGCAGCAAGACTACAGCCATCTTGGAAGTAGGATTGCTAAGGGTCAAGAGAAGCTTTACTGTAGATCATGGCTGGGCAACTTCTACAGGCACAAGGGGCCATTTTTTTTTCTCAGACCTCTTATGGGCTGTCACCACCATCCTGCCATCCAAATGCAGTGATAAATCACACTACCAAAACTATGTTACAACAGCTGCAGAACCCCTACATAAACCAAGCATTTTGATCTCTCTAAATAGGGCTTTCTCTGGCTGGTGCTAGAATTCTATGTCACAATTTGTCACAGAAATCCAGCAATGCAAATTGCCTCAATGCAACTTGGTCCTTGCTGTCATTTTCTAATTGTTGTCAGGTTGGCTTAGACCAAGCCTGCACAACATACAGCTTAATTGGGGGTGGGGGGGCAAATGTGGCCTGCCAAAAGATTTTGGGCAGCCCATGAGGATGTGGAATGGCTTCAAGGCTCCTCTGCTGGTCAGCCTCCTCCTGTGTTGGAAGAGGAAGATGGGTGACCGCTTGCTCTGCTAGGCTCCTCTTCTGCTCAGCTTTTTCTTGAGCAGAAGGCTGGGTGGTGGTGGTGGAGGAGGAGGAGGAGAAGGACAGGCAACCACTTGCCCCTCAGGGTTCATCCACTGCCTGGCTTTCTCCTCAGGTAAGGCCAGGTGGTGGTGAAGGAGGATGAGGGCAGGCAAACACTCACCCTGAAAGGCTCCTTCTCCACCCAGTGTCCAGTAAGGGGCCATTCTGATTCTCTGGCCCCATGGTCAACCATTCCAGTGGAACTCCAAATTCCAATTGGGGTCCACAGAAAAATCAAGAGGGGTAATGGTTGCACAGTGCTATTCATACCAAGCAGGTCCTTTGGATCCAGCAAAGGATAATACCTCGGTTCAGCCAACCTGGCTGCTTGAGTTGCCCAGTCCACTGAGTCTGTCCTCCATATTTTTTTCATCAGCTCATCTTTATCTCCAGGTTTGGAGTTGTGCCATTTTGATTTAACCAAGCCTTTTGCCTTTTAATTGTCCTCAGGCAGTCGAGCAATGCGTGAAGCATTCCAAAGAACAAGTGGGGAACATCAGCCGCTGGTGGGGCTTTGCCAACCTTCTATGTTTTCGACCCAGTGCCTTCAAAACCAATCGATTGGTAAATGGCTAAATAGTGAGAAAAATTGCTCTCTCTCATTATCCGCGTGGCTGTGTCATTATCCTTTAATATTGCATCGTTATTGACTGATGCAGCCTGTCAAGGCATGGCTGGCGGGATGTAACGCTGTGCTCAGAAGGTGCAAAAGATTTCATTAGAAGTTTACTCCTCTAATGTGTCTCAGTGTGTGCATGTGTGTGGGGAAGAGCGAGACACTAGCAAAAGTCCATAACTTTTGGCCGTCTGGAATTAATAGGTGAAACTTTTGCTGCTGTGTTTTCCAAACCTGGTCTGCAGCGTGGTGGTACTCTGTAGCTTCCATGTCAGCACAGTGTTGACTCTGATTGAGGTTTTAATTTGAATGTTAGAGGAGCTATCCATAATGCTGAGCTTGATCCCAGAGATAGCTTATTTTTAACATGGATTTATTTAGTAAAATATTTATATACTGCCCTATACTGTGACATTTCAGGATGGGGTTGCAAGTAAAACAATACCAGCAGTTTAAAAGCATCTCAGATGTCAAACAATGGCAAAATAATTTAAAACAAGTTGAAAATACCTTCCACAATTTGACAAGTTGAAACACCTTGGAATCTAAACAAAATTAAAAAGATGCTCCTGTACATCTGAAAAGTAAATTAGTCTACAAATGTTGAATCTTTCTTATGTTTGGGACCAGAAGTGTTTTGGAGTTTTGGAATTTTTTATTATTATTTATTTATTTATTTATTTATTTAGATTTTGAAATATATGTATTTGCCTCTTCTGAGCAAATCTAGCCAAGAAAACCCCATGATAGGATAGCCATAATAAATAATAATAATAAATAAAACGTTTATTTATATCCCACTTTTCTGTGACAAGACAATCAAAGTGGCTTACAACACGTTAAGATCCACATTTACAAATTTATGTCCCAAATTCCCCCCCTTAAAACAGGATTAAACAAGTTACAATTAAAACATCTATTAAAAACACAATAAAAAACACAGCGAGGAAAGAGCGGTGGGCTGATACATGATGTGAGGGCAGTCATTCTGTGGCCGGACACTTTTATTCAGGAAAGGCCTGCTGGAAGAGATCTGTCTTGACAGCGTTTTAAAAGCTGTCTAAGCTGGAAATATGACGGATCTCGTCTGGCAGGCTGTTCCATAGTTTGGGAGCAATTGCAGAGAAGGCCCTCTGGGAGGTAGCAGTTAGTCTGGTTTTTAAAGGCTGCAATAGATTCCTCCCAGAGGACCTGAGGGTGCGGGGCAGATTATATGGAAGCAGGCGATCCCTCAAATAGGTTGGACCCAAGCCATGTAGGGCTTTAAAGGTTATAACCAACACCTTGTACTGTGCCCGGAAACTAATAGGCAGCCAGTGAAGAGATTTTAAGATGGGTGTTATTCGGTCACTCCTAGTTTTTCTGTCGACCAGGCTGGCTGCCATATTTTGCACTAGTTGAAGTTTCCGGACTAGGTACAAGGGTAGCCCCATGTAGAGCACATTACAAAAATCAAGGCGTGAAGTTACCAGTGAATGTACAACAGTTTCTAGGTCCTTTTCTTCCAGGAAAGGGCGCAGCTGGCGTATCAGCTGAAACTGATAACAGGTGCTCCTGATCGTCGCATTCACCTGATTTCTCATGATAGGATAGCCATAAATCAGAAACAACTTGAAAGCACATATCACCAACTGTATTTGCATATATAGTCCTCCCTCCATTCTCTCAGACTTGGGATCTGCACCCCTCAATTATCTGCGGAGGGTGAACAGAGGGAGTTAAAATGGGGAGCGCACCCGCAGCGTGCACCCACATGCCCCCATGGGAGTGCACCTCCATTCAAGCCAATAGGGATTGAATATGCGAATTTTTTCATTCTCATGGGGAGGGTCCAGAATGGATCCCCCGTGAAAAAGAAGGGGTGACTGTATTTACATAATGAGATATCTTTAAGATGAGAGCCACATCTAAACACAAAATTCATTTATGTTTCATATAGACCTTATACATATAGACGGAAGGTAATTTTATACAATATTTTTAATAATTTTGTTCATGAAATAACATTTGTGCACACTGAACCATCACCAAGTAAAGGTGTCATTGGCCCAATACAGAGGGTGCAAAAGCACCATGCTGGTACCAAAAGTAGGGCTGGGGAGTGCATAGCAACTGCACGCTCCCCAGCCCTACTATGTATGGAGGGTGCCATTTTGGCATGGTGCCATCCATACGCAACATGCGATGATGCTGTCACATGCGTGCCATGTCCAAATGGACTGGTGCACACCTGACATCATCGAGCCACTGGAGGGCGCTTAGGACACCCTATTTGCGGCACTAGAAGGAACTCCAAAATGGAGCTCCTTTTAGGAGGGTGCTTCATTCCCGCAGCAACTAGATTGCCACAGGAACGAAGCCAGGGAGAAAGGGGGCGAGTGGCCCCTTTCTCCTCTGGCTGTGCCTGTTGGGGTATCCATGGGGCATGAAGCCCCATGGACACCCCTTTCCAGGCCATGGGGAAGCGGTGTTTTGCTGCTTCCCCGTGGCCTGGAAAAGCATCAGGTTGGAGCCACAGGTGTTCCTGGTGAGGCTGCCCTGCCTCCAACCCGGCAAGAAAAGGGGCGGCTGTGAACTGCCCCTTTTCTGCCTCTGTACCTCACTTCAGCTTCCTATGAAAAAAGGTTTTTTTAAGAAAAAAGATTATTTTGGATTTCAGAATTCTGGATAAGGGAAATGCAGCCTTTAATAAAAAGGCATATTTTACCTTGTTGATTGTGCAAGCCCTTGAATAGCCTTTAAACTTCAGATTTCAGCTAGGACCAGATTCCTAGGATGATGAGAGCTGAGGTTTAAAACTATTGCAGAGCTCCAGACTACCTTGAGGACCTATCTTGTCCACCTTCCACTTTCCCAGAATGGTCAGGCAGATGCTTCCAGAAAACTCTTATCTAGACTTTAAAGACAATAGTGTCTTTACAAGTGTAAAAATAGTCTTTACACCTCTTTCTCATCAATTGGTATTCACTGGCATACTACCTCTGAACTTGAAAATTTCATTCAACCATTGTACCTACCATTGATTGATCTATCCTCACAGCTTTTAAACCCCATGTAAAGCTATCTATTACAATGACCATTAACATATCTCTTGGCTGATAATTCCATAAATTAATTTTATGAAATGACATGACTCTGTGGAAAAGACAAGAATGCTTAGTAAAGTTGAAGGCAGTAGGAAAAGAAGAAGGCCATATTATAGGTAAATTGACTCAACCAAGGAGGTCACAGTCCTGAGTTTGCAGGACCTGAGCATGGCTATGAATAATAGGATCTCCTGGAGGTCTATGATTCATAGAGTTGTTATATGTCAAAGCTGACTTTATGGCATAAAGCAAAAATTACACTGAGTGAAGAATAATTTCCATTTGCCCATTTCAAATACCCTGCCAATTGATTTTACTGGATGGCTATAAGTGTTATAAGACGGGGATAAAAGTGACCTTTTCTAGCCATAGCTTTTTTGAGAACAGGAGGAAAATTAAATGATGGGAAAGTGGTGCAGAGTATGACGAAATGTATGAAGAAACAAGGATTTGTAATACATGAAACATTTTCTTCATCACATTAATATTCTATCAGCCTAATGCATTATTATGCTAAGATTGCCTAATAAAGGTGCAAAATGTAATTTAACTCTTCATACAGCTCAGACAAGGAGACTCTACTCTTGATCTGTTCCATGTTTATTTGTCCAGTAGGATTTTTCTCCTGAGAATCTATTCTCATTCATTCATTTGATTGTTCATTCAGTCCTGCAGCAAATGGTTGGTCAACCTAAACTAAGAGAGCATCTTAATGTAAGCTGAATTGATAGAAGTCTACACCACCACTAAAGAAGACATAGGCTGAGATCCTTCATCAGGTCACATAGCATAAATAACTGCTTGTAGCATTAAGTCTTAATTGTGCTACATAGCCCTTATGCTGAATAGCAACATTGTATAACCAAATGTACATCCAAATGATCAACTGAGGGCATAGCATTATGCATACTATCCAATGCATGACCATACTTCAATGGCATTTCACGGGCAAGTCCAATTTCACAACCTTGAATTGCATAGGGACATTCCACAGCATGACAAACATGTCAAATCGGTTCTGTAGGGAAATGTACATGTGGGTCAGATGCCAACAGGATTCTGGCCTCTCCTCTTCCTTGTTTAAATTAGGTTATCCTCTGGTGTCCCTCCTAAATTTTATGATTCCAGGATCTTATAGAGTACCGCTTGCACACCCACCCTGTGCACTCGTGAATAATTGAGCTGGAAGGAGAAGGTCTCCCGCAGATCGTAATGCCATTGCCAAACATTTATTTGATTGCTTTTAGATGGGCCAATTAAGAATGAAAAGGAAAAGTGAACAGCATGTCTTTTTAAAAAGTAATGTTTCTGAGTTTGCAAAGAAAGAGCGCCCGATGGAGAAAAAACATTAATATTTGATTGTTGTGGTGCTGATTGTGATATGGTTCTTTTCTTTCTTCTCCTCTTCTTCCTTCTCCTCCTCTTTCTGCCTCATAGTAGTAGTACTATTAAGAGTGAAAAAGTAGTAGCAGTACTAGTGGGAGGTACCAAACCAAGTTGTGGAGACATATTCTGTGAACACTGTTCAGACCTAAGCAGTGCAGCCACTTTGAGGGAAGGTGCAGCTTTGACGGTCTTCATGCTTAGAGACCAGAATAATTGATGCTTGGCTGATTAGACTCTCAGGAGAAAAATCCTACTGGACAAATAAACAGGAACAGGTCTCCTTGTCTGAGCTGTATGGAGAATAGCAACATTAGACATCTAATTCATTATTGTTCAGACTGGTGGATAAAATGGCAGCTCACATAGCCAATACTTCACCAAGTGGTGGCTAGCAAGCAAATTCAGAAGCTAGTGTGCTGTGGCAGGTTTCAGACATAAAAGGTGCTTTCCAAGGAGATGAAATCTACTTCTCAAATATTGATATTTGTGTTCTGATTGAGCCCTTTTACTACAGTGGGATGATGTGGCCTTCCTAATGCAACGCCCTAGTCTCCTGCAATTGCCCACCTGAGGGGGGGAAAAGAGGAAAAAAGGGGAAAAGAGGAAAAAGGGAAAAAATGGGGGAAAGATTAAGAAGTGACAAGATAACCATATTTAAATATTTGAAGGGATATTGTATTCAGGGTGGAGCAAGCTTGCTTTCTGCTGCTCCATTGACTAAGACACGGAACAATGGATTCAAGCTACAGGAAAAGAGGTTCCACCTAAACTCAACAGAATCCCTAATTTTAATTTATGAACATTAAAATCACATTCTTAAACTGCAGATAAAATGATCAGCAGGCTACTAGCTTCACTTTTTGAATTTCAGCTCAGATCTGACCATGAAGCCTGAGTGTTGTGGCAGATGACAGCATGATGCCTGCTCATCAAAACTTCCCAGTATTATGAATCTGCAAACCTTGACTCCCCAACTGCAACACGGTTAGCATAGCCAAGGTAGGGAAAGTGCTCTATTCCCTACAGCAGGGGTGGATCAGTGCTGACAGCATGGGGATAATTTGCCCACTGCATTCCTTAGTGGGCCTCAACACCACCATTTCGTGCACTGGAAGTGAAATCATGCCTCTTCCAGCTGTCACTTTTGCCACTTTTCGGCCATTATTTTCTTCTATGGGATTGAGAAGGGCTCTGGGGAAATACACCCTCACATTCATGGATGGTTTAGGGGCAAAGAATTATTTTCAATTAGATGTGAATTTAAAGAAAAAAAATCATTAATTTCAACCAGGGGGGCTTGAGGAGTTTCAGGGGGAGCCATAGCCCCCCTCCTTTGAAGTCACAAGGGCTGCATGGGGCTGCACTTTGCCATTCTCTGCCATGCATCCTCTTGGGATGAGAAGAAAAAAGAAAAGATGAAGGAAATCCCATTTCCAGCTTTCTTAAGATTCTTTTCTCCCCACTCTTTTTCAGAGGCACCTGCCACATAAGACAACCTTGTTTCTTTGACAACTGGATTTGCAAGGCCTTCAGGTAACCCCCTGAAGACAAGCAGGCAAAGGAAGTGTGAATCTCACCTTGTTTGTTCAGCAGATGCACGACTCACATCAACTTGGCAGTCATGGAAACATCCAGATGGTTGGGGAGGGAGGAGGAAATCCCATAATGGAGATGGGAAAAGTGGGTATTTTGCTTTTCAACTTATATCTGAACATCCAGGGGAAGCAGAGACCCTGAACTCAACTGATCCCTCAGCAGCAACCTGAACTCTCTGGGAACCCAGGAGTCTCTTTTCTTCTCCTTTGTTCCCTCCCACCACTTCAGTCCTCCCAGATTCACCCAACGGAGCAGCTTTTCTCTTTTCCTTACAATCATGTTAAATGTTTAATTGCTCTTTCAATTTGTTCATGGCACAACAAAAGCCCCTGCAGGAAAAGAGATTCGGTCTAAAATGAACTGCTTAAGAATGAAAGGAATGGGTAATTTGGGGTCAGTTCTGACTTTCTCTTTCCTTCCCTCCCTCCCTTAGCAGTATATTGACAAGAAGCATCAAAAGCTGTCTCATGCCAGCATCTCCCATTGGTCCACCTTATTCAGTATTGATTACATGGATTGGCTGCATTGGCTCGCCAGACAGTCCGGGAGGAATTCTTTTTTTGGCCCTTTTTGGGGGGTGTCAGCCATTGACCCGGCATTCTCTGGGTTTCAGGAATGTTGGAAAAGGACTGTAACTGAAGCTCTGGAATGTGTTTTCAAAATGCCCAAGGTCCAGTTCCAGGCACTTCCACCAAAGGCTGGGAAAGACTTGTATTTGACATAGGGTGGGATATGAAAAGCCACAGAAAAGAAATAGAATAGAATAAGTGTTGGTGTTGCTGAGTGCCTTCAAGTCCTTTCCAAATTATGATAATAATAATAATAATAATAATAATAATAATAATAATAATAATAATAATAATATTTATTTGTATACCGCCCTCTGGCAAACCAATCCGGGCGGTTAACAACAGTAAAATATAAAATATGACAATTAAAAACACTTTAACCCTCCCCCCCTTAAGACAGTATTAAATAGTATAACATATTAAAAATACAATATCAAGGATAAAAACAGCAATTAAAACTAAAAACCCTGATATCCCTCTGTTGATCCTCAACCATCTCTAAGATGGGGCCACGGGAGGAATGAGGGAATCAGGGAACCTGGGAACCTGGGCCGGGATGGTTAATCTGGAACCTAAGACTTTGGGTTTTCTTGGCAAGATTGGTTCAGGAGAGGGTTTGCCTTTGACTTTCTCTGAGGTTGAGGTAATGTAACTTGTCCAAGGTCCCCAGATAGGTTTCCATGACTGAGCAGGGATTTGAACCCTGGTCTTGAGAGTCATAGCCTCAGACCACTATACCAGGCTGGCTCTCAAATGTGGCACACTCAATGAAGCATACCCTTCTTCCCCAACCATGTACAAGCTGAAGGCCTGTTTAACTAAGTTGGTCTGGAATGGAATAGAAAGAGATGGAAAGAGAGGGAAAAAGTGGCCAACTGAGTCTCTGTTGGGATGGAATTCTGTAGATTAGGACCAGGGAGACCAGGCATCCTCCTTTTCCTCAATATGCCCTTCGTTTCAACCTTCTGTCCAGGAGGAATTTCAAAATGTCCTCCATTTTGAACATGACTAAGAAAGATGAATTTATATTAATATGATTGTTTTTAACTTTTATTTCATAATGACCTACACTTCTTGAATTTCCTACATTTTGCAGTGCCATGCCCTCCTTTGTGGGTAGGACTCAGTACCAAAAAGACTCTCTTCTGCGTTCTTCCAGATGAGAATGTGAATGGAAAGGAGAGAAAGTGATCCCCTAAAGAGCATAAGACTTGAGCAATCTCAAATGGGGAGATATGAGCTTTCAGACAGTCTGGACATAAACTGTATAAGATTTTACAGTTTATGTCCAGCACTCAGAATTGTGCTCCAGAACTAGAGATGCAATTCTTCACTTAGCTTCTTTACAAAGGAAGCAGTAAGTAATTTTAGCAATTTTCTTCCCATTGCAAGTAAATCCATGAAAACTACAGTTTTTGAAGACTATTCACAATTCAGGATTTATTCCATGTAAAATATCCACATAGTTGTTTTTGCACAAAGAACAGAATTTTCTTTGTAGGAAACAGCCTTTTCCAGTTTCCTGCTCAGAAAATGCTGTTTCATATGAAAATCAATCATGCTCAAATTTTGCTCAGAGTAAGTCCCCAATTACAGCATTTTCTGTGCTGGAAACAGCTTTTCCTATGCAGAAAATAATATTTCTATATATTATTCTACATTATTTTACATACCCCATTATGTTCTGTGCTGAAAATGTGGGTAAACACTTGAATACTAATTTTGCATAGAATAAATTCTGAACTGCAAAGATTTTCTTCAGTCCAGGATTTTTCTTGTCAGGGTTTCTTAATTTTTTTTTTAAAGTTCTTTGACAATATATATATTTTAATATTTTCAAATTTTCTTTACATCCCTACTGGAAACAGATGGGTAAGCATTAAAACTATTCCAACAAGGGAGTTATATAAGAGAGTTTTATACGTTCAGTTGGATTTAGGTCCAGGGTTTTTGCTTTTACAAACAGTGGTCACACAAGCTAAGATGTGTCTAGGGGGCATCAGTTGTTGGATATGGATTCCTACTTGCACTTAATATAGGCATCACATTTCACTTCACATTTCTGGCTATCCTACTTCAGCGAAAGCATCATATCAAGACTTTCAGTTGACTGCCAAGATTGGACTGAAGTTGGCATATAGCAAAAGCTCTTTGGCTGCTAAGAGTGACAAGAAAACTTCCATTTTGGTCAGAATGGACTACCAAATGGTTTGATAAGGTGTCTTCATTTTAGAAAAAGCCCCAGTATCCATCATAGTACTGGGCAGAAACCTCACTTCTCTGCCATTGTGCTTTCTCCCACATTCATTTCTATTTTAACTTCAAGTTCTTCCTGCCATGTTCCTGAAGACATTTTGGAAAGTTCCTGTCAGAAGACCCAAACCTAATGAGATTCATCCTGGAGGACACCCTACACACCCTGTTTAATACTCTGTATTTGAGGGATAGTTTGAAAGACAGGAGCTCATATTTTCTTGAACTGTGGTCTAGTGCATCACACCTCCTTTGTTGAAGCTCAATCCTCCAGGGAGACCATCCTCCTTCACGTCTCATATCCATCCACTGTCCCACTAATTTCGAGCCCGAATTAATCCCATCATGCTAACAGAACATAACAATGCGCGCTGAGAGTATTTAGCCTTTTCCTTGAAATGGAGGAATGTCGATGCGGTTATTAGCGGTTCCTAATGATATTTGCATAGATTAACAGACTTTAATGCAATCATGAATGCGACAATCCTGGGGAAAAATAATGAAGAAATCCATTACCAAGTAATAAAGTAACTAAGTCAATACAGTAATAATTTTATCCCATATTAGTAATAATTTCATCTCCTGCTGCAAGCCAATTTTACTGCACATACCATTTCTGGACAGTTTTATAAATATCACCTTTGTTTGAGATAATTAATTAGCAAAATCAAAAAATATATTGCTGGTATTTTGGACGATAAATTAGTCATTACTTTTAAACTGGCAGGCTGTAATAAAACTTATTAAGATAAATGTGCTAGGATTCTAAACACTGCATGAGAGCTGCTCCCCCCCATCTTAAGTCACTTCTGGTGCATTGCTGTTATTGCTGTCCGGTGGTCCTTATGTATATTAAAATCAATTAAGAAAATGCTGTTTAGGGGCTTGGCTAGCTTCCCAGTGGGGGATGTTGGTAACTGGACAATGGAAACTAAAAAGGAAAGTAACTGAAGCATAAAGCATCTTGGATCTCCTCATCTGTAGAGTGCCATCACTAGGTACGCTATACAGCCCAGGTCCCAATTATTTAAAGGAGTTTAGGCTCACATACAAACCTGCCTTTGTTCTGAGAACTTCTTGGGAGGACCTCCTCTCTGCTCTACCAATCTCAGCACATCTGATGGGCACATGGGAGACTGACCCTTTTCCACGGCTGCCCCCAGGATCTGATGCTCCTTTCCCAGAGAGCCTAGATTGGCACCTTCATTAATTTTATGCAGACAGGTGAAGACCTTTTTATTCCGGCAAGACTTTCAGAATTTATTCCCCCACCCGGAGGGGAAATGGGCCTTGTATAATGTGGGGCTTTTCTTTGTTATTGTTGTTTAATGATTTTGTATTTTTAACTGGTTTTAATTTTATGATAGTTTAATTGCTTTTTGGATGCTGTGTGTCCCAAACTGGAGAAAAAGTGCATAATCATCATCAAAATCACAATACAAAGGATAATTTCCCAGAGGTGATTGGGGGCTCAGTTGAATAGGGGATCCATTCTGGCTTTTAGTCCAAGCTTTAAAAGGATTCAAGGTTATGAAACTGTTCTGAGGATGGGTTTCAATACTACAGACAATACCTTAAAAGTTTAGACTAATGCCCAGAGTTTATTCTTCATTCCAATTGCCATGCAAGTGACCAGCTTCTGCTGTAAACTCCTGCCTTAAAGATCTTGCAGTGTTGCAATGCATAACAAAATAGTAGAAGAGTTCAAGGAATGCCATTTAAAAAAAATAAAATATCATCATCATCATCATCATCATCATCATCATCATCATCATCATCATCATCATCATCTATACAGCACCATTAGTTGAATAACCTTTCACAAAATCCAGGATATTGTTGGATGCAGAGATTTTTTTATTGGAAAGAAAGAAAGAAAGGTGTTTAAATGCCTCTTCTCCAGAGCAGCCAAAATGAGGAGGATGAATTTGCAAGGACCTAGCGGAGGCAAGAAATAGCTTTTGGGATCTTCAAATGGAGGAATATTTATGAAAGAAATCCACACTTCAGGTAAAACAGTCTGATCCTCTGAACAATTCTAAGAGACTGAACATGCTAAAAGATTGGAATTACAATATATCCACAAACTCCAATCCCGTAACACTGGGTTGAAAAGAGACAATGGCTTGCTGGCACACTACACATATTATAACACTGGTTAATATCCCAGCTTCAGGAGACCACATTTTGGAGATTATCACATGGAGGAGGCAAGTGTCCTCCTCCCGTCATTAAATTGTCTCATTTGCATGACTGGCAGGAAAGATTAGCACAACCTCTCGCACTTGTCCCATTCTTCTCCCATCTGTAAATAATAATGGACACATCATTGAGTATTAACGGGAGTTTCCATCAATACCCAATGATGCGCCCATTACTGTTTATTGATGGGAAAAGAACAGGATAATTGTACAGGGGTGTGGTAATCTTCCCCTGATTGCGCAAATGAGACAATTTAACAATGGGAGGAGGATGCTTGCCTCCTCCATGTGATAATCTTCTTAGTCAGTTTATCACATCTCCTTTCTGGTTCCCAGCTTGCACCCACTACCTTCCAAAACTTCTTCCACCATCCATATGGTCATCTACCCACCCTGGTCTTAGGCAACATCTTTTCACTTCCCTATGTCCTTCAATGGCCAAAGTAAAACTGAGCTTGTAGCCTCATCACCATATACACAAATTTCTGTTTCTATGCCTATTCATACAGTCTGAATATAAAGGTCCTTTCTGGGCACCAATGCTTCATGTAGCTGAGAAAGCAGACCAAGTATATAAAATCTTGTGCTACAACTTCATTCACACAGCAATAAAAGCTGGCTTGGCGGGCAGTGTGGGAACACTCCTGAGGAGCAGTGATTAGATGCCACATGCCACAAAAGCAGAGAAGAGCCATGGTGGCAGCAAAAGGGGCACGTTTTCCCTGGTGCAAAAAGGAGCAGCTTTCTTCCACTCCTTTTGGTGCCAGGAAAAGGCCTGATTAGGGCTGCAGAGTACGGTTGCCGCGGCTCCGTACCTATGTGTTGACTCACCATTCAACAGCTGATTGGATGGCTTTATGCTAGCTGGAACTAGGCAATAGGATTCCAACCATGCAGTTGTGTATTCTTGAACAGTGCATAAAAATTCGTTAGTGCCTGTAATGTGCCCCTGGACTTGACGGGATTGCAGAAAGTGCCACTGTGCACTGCACCAGGGGAGAATAAGGAAGCATAATGGTAGATGCACAATTGTTTGCACAAGTTTGGTATTCAGCAGATGAGTGTAGCACAAACTATGTAACTATGTGAGTGTAAATGTACACTACAAAAGCAGGATATAGAATCTCAGCCTGAGTAAGGTACATAAGATATGTGCACTGCAGACATTGGAAGTTCTGTTGTGAATGTCTTCCCTGCCTCTTTCTTTCCTGTCTCTGGGCAGAGGAAGGAACCGAAGTGTAACTACTTCCAAAGAACTGTTTCAGACTCAGTAAGTGTTGCTTGGTGACAGGCATCTGGCAAAAAGACATCTCCGCGATCATTCCCCTTGTCAATATGGTGACCTTTCTGAGGCGGAAGATCCTTTTTATTACCGTGCATGCTGGGGTAAACCAGACCGCTGCTGTGTTATCTGCCCAATTTATCAGCTGTCTATTTGTGGCTGGTCCATTCCACTGTCTGGCTTAACTGAGCGCCAAGAGACCCGGCATAGAGAGCGAGAGGCAAAGAGGAAAGAAATGTCAATTCTAACCTAAGTCCCTGAAAGTGAAATAAAAGAAAGAAAGTAAATATGGGAGAGAGAGCTTACAGCTTTGCCAAGGCAACGGGTATGTTTATCTGCTCCATGGACAAGAATGAAAGGCGGCAGCAGCATTGCCTTATCGGTGCCAGCACCACGGTCCCTATATTGTGCAATGGAAAAGGATGCAGCAGTATCTAGCATGAAAGCATGCCACATTGGGCTTAACCCTGAGCTGCCAGTGGGTTTCAAACCTTCCCACCCCAGTTAGATTGGGAAAAGATTGGAGTATATATCTACACAACTCAGTTGTTTTTGTTTGTTTGTTTGTTTTGGATAAAGGATGGCAAGAATATTTGAGTCTTTCTGAGAAATGATAAAATACATTTTTTTTGAGTACTGAGAAATCCTGATGAGAAGAGTGATGCAGTGATAAAAATGTTCACATTTCAGGACTTATTCTGTGCAAAATTCACAGGTGGATGTTTTGCATAGAAAACAGTATTTCTGGCATAGGACAGAAGCATATTCTGTGCAGAAAATAACATTTCTTCACAGAAATAGTACTTTCTATGCTGAGAATGCAGTAGTTGGAACATTTCATGTAAAATTCTCATTTGGTTAATGTGCCCCAAAAATTGCATGTTGTATGCGGAAAACAGCTTTTATTCTGCAGAAAGTAATATTTCTTGTAAAAACATTTTCTATGAAGAAAATCCTTCTTTCCTGTGAAGAAAATGCTGTTTTCACTGGAAAACATCCATCTGTGAATTTTGCACAAAATAAATGTCACACTGCGAATGTGCTAATGGGAAGAAAATTGCTAAAATCATTTGTTCCTTTCTCCAAGAAAAAAAATTGGTAACAAATTATATCCTAGTTGTTTTCTTCATCGTAGAAAGATAAAGTGGGAAGGGGGTTAGGATGAATCTCACCCTCCACACAGAAGTTGCAGAGTCTAAGAGCAAAGAGGATGAACTGCAATGTCTCTGCTTTGGAAATGAAATTCACTATTACCATCCATTGCTCGGCCAAATTCTATTGAAGCACTGTGCTAGTGCAAAAATAGTGATGGAAATGGTTGTCTTTCTCAGAGTTTATTTCAATGAATGTAACCCTCCATTCTGTAAGTACTGTGGGCTGTTGGGATTGGTTCCAGGACCCTGCACGAATACCAAAGTCTGTGCAAGTTCAAGTCCCATTAAATACAATGACATAATAAAACGATATCCCTTATTTTAAAAGGCAAAATCGAGGCTTGCTTTTTGAACACACACACACACACACACACACACATATATATATAATATTTTCAAGTCATACATGGTAGAATCTGTGAGTAAAGAATCTAGGCTATGGTGACAGAACACTACACATAGTCCTCTGTCTCTCATGTTTTTGGGTGCAGAGCCATTTGCTAGCTGCAGAATGGGAGAGCATGAGGTTGTAACACACACTACACAGTTGGCTGAGTAACAGTGGCATCTAGCATACCAACACTGCCACATTTTTCACGCTATGCAAAAAACATAGTGTAGCTTAATAAGTACGACATAATGCTTAGTTTGCTTAAGATGCTTTCCCCCACCCATTTTAAAATTTAAATTTTAAGCTTGAGACATTTCATCTGAATCCTGAAATGCTTTCAAGTACCAAATAGTATATATTTTTAATGTGAATCTCTAGTCTTTGGAAGAGAGCAGGTTCTGAGACCAAACCTGAAGAAACTCATGTTCAGGCTGAGCTGTCCCTGCTATTAAGCAGAGTGAAGCAATTGCATATGCATGCGCTGGACAAGGGATTGGGCACATGGTTTCACATGGGTGTGCATTATGCATGGGTGCATATGACACATTTATACCCGCACACATTGGATTATGCACATGTTGTGCCTTGGTCCATTAGTACAATGTTGCTACACAGCACAACAGTTGTGTACCACCACCAATATGTCACACACCCCACACACCCACATGTAGAGACTTATGGTATGGAGCCTCCATGAACGATATCATCCTTTATGTTTTATTGATGTGAAGAATTTTGAAATGATCGGATTGATCTGGAACATAGATGTTTGCAAATAAATAAATAAATAAAGTATGTCTTCTTTGCCTACTTCATGTGCTCATTTTGAGTTCCTGGAGTGGGCTAGGCTGTATGAGGAATATGAAGGCAAAAACAATACTCAGCCGAGGCTGCAAGTCCTAAACTCGCTGTGCTGTCTTTTGGTGATGGGGGGGGGGGGGGGGCTTGCTAAGTTTGGAAAACACAGCTTGAATAATTCATGTCGTTAGTTTAATTTAAATCATTTATGTGCTAAGCATTGCAGATTGAATGCAAATTCAGTTCACACAGCCCACAGGATAGGATGTGATACGATGTGGCCTGAAATGGTATGGAAGATATGGAAGTGTAGTCGGCCCTCCACATTTGCAAATTTGATTTTTGCGGATGTGATTATTTGTGTTCTCTCTAGAAACCTCTAGATCCTCCAGTGTGACTCTGCTGGAAGTTGACCATAGAATCACATTGGAGGACCTAGAGATTCCTAGAGAAGTGTTCTCCCAAGTAAAAAAAGAATGGTTTTTTGTTTGTTTGCGTTTCCCCCACTTTAACAGGGATCTTGCACTTCTAAGCCCGGCAAAAGTGGAAGACCCATGGTAATGTATAATCTACCCAAGGGTCAAGGGGAAAGACCATGGCAGTCTCATATGTATTTTCAGGATGGAAATAACATTCATAATGATTTATTTTTTGGTACAAGAAATGAGCTCCCCAATACTTTGGAAAACCAGTTGGGAAGAACAGAGGCTGCCATGAGGCCACCATGAAGTCCTTTATCCCATGATAAGTATCCATCTGTGCAGAAAGGTGCCATGATTTTTCTGCCTAGCGCTACATTTTTTGAGCAGAAAATGATTTCTGTAAAGGCAACCACAAATGAGATACTATGTCAGGGTATAAATCTCTGCATGCTGTTTTATGTTAATTCTCCTATGCATTCATTGTGTTGAAAGGCAATGTTGCACAACTGTTGCTCACTGCATCCGGTTTATATGACACAGGGCCAAAACCCTTGGATGCAAACTGTCTGCTTGAGACCCACACTTGATTCAAGGCTCCCCCACCCACCCACATTTAAGTACTCATATTTGTTGTGGGTTTTGGCTCTCTTTGCAGTGACGATACTGGCTGCCTTTTCACTTGCAGTCCCTGTGAGCTTCCTGGCATGGGTGCTTCACACTATGGATGCAAGTCACTCTAAGGTCAAAATGAGATGCCAGTATCAATAGTGTAGTTCAAAGAATTTTTCTAACTTCAGCAGCATTTCTGGGTGACGAACAAGGTCCAGTTGGAAGGCAGCCATGTGTTGCATGCTGTGGGAGCTGAAAGCTTGCAGAAAAATAGCAGGTGGGGAGGATTCAGGGGGAATTTGGGTCAGCATACTCCCAGGAGAGCCCAAAGTATTCTGGCAGGTATAGACTCACTCCTGGTTGCATGGCAAAGATCTCAATATTCAGTGTTACACATGAATTCTGCTATGAAATGTGTGTATTGAATGACTATGTTACAAACTGAATACCAAGCATGCAACCGAGAGCCCAACCAAATGCATGCATCTGCAAGTAATAGACCACGTCTATGAAAGCTTCTGCTACAACTTCTTTCACACAGTTAGTCTCATAGGTGTTACAAGATCCCTTTTCATACTGATATTCCAGACTAGCATGGCAATGTCTCTGAATTCTGCTTCCAGAATGTGAGAAAGTACATCACTGGTAGTTTGGTCATCACTGTGGCCTCAGTGCTTGGACCTGTTCACATTTTGCCTTCAGGACGTGCAGAGCATAACTTACGTGCAAAACTGGGACTGTCTTGTTATAGATTGGCTAGTTGCCACTGAAATTTGCCTGTGAGGATTCTCCCAACACAGCATCCCATATAGCTTTAGGCAAAATGTTGAGGGGCAACCCTAACTGAAATCCTTTCCTCTTTGAGGAGGGTGGACATTTCTTGTTCCTTCTGTGAGGAGAAAGGAAGAAAGCCATGAAGTCCCTATGAAGAAAATTAATTCAGACTGAACAGCATGGTAACTGAAAGAAGAAGAAAACTAGAATGGCAGCAGAGGAGTGGGTGGGTTTTCTTTTTTCCCTCCTCCCCTGCCTTCTTCTCCCCCGTCTCTTTCACACACTGCAAAATCTCACCCAAAACTGTGGAAAATAACTAATCTGTGTGAATAAGGCATTTCCAAGTGACTCATTATAATTCCTGGCTTGCTGTCAGCCATCTCTAAAGTCAGAGGCAGTACTTGGGTTAAGTTATTAAGGCCCACCTCTGTTAAGATTCATGACAAGGGCTATATGACAAGATGTGAACTGACACAGAGATAAAGCAGGCTGACACTTCTTGCCCCTTGCTTATCCCT
Source organism: Sceloporus undulatus (assembly GCF_019175285.1). Classification (NCBI taxonomy): domain Eukaryota; kingdom Metazoa; phylum Chordata; class Lepidosauria; order Squamata; family Phrynosomatidae; genus Sceloporus; species Sceloporus undulatus. Next base: position 328,875,047 of record NC_056523.1, on the reverse strand, counting down.
TCCTCCTCTCCATTTGTCTGCCTGTGGCTAAGCACCCCTGCATACCCCATGCTGTATTTTGGGCTCCTCATATTTTCATATCTCATCTCTGGAGATAGCACGTTTTTGAGTGATTGATGACCTTTCAGGGACACTACATCAGGTTTCCAGGAAAAAAAGGATAATTTCTCCCAAGGTATATGGTACATAGAGGTAAACAAAAACATCACATCTAAAGTGGTCCTCCCTTTTCCCGAGTAATGTGCATTTTCTCTCAAACTGGACACAAAGGATCTTGTTGCACCTAAAGCAATAAGCCAATCTTTCTCTGCTTAACCTCTGTTGTGTCCCCAGCCAACTTTCTCCTTCCAACATCTCAGGCATATCCCAATCCAATAACTGTTTTTGTTACACTGAAGTTAAAACATCAACCAATCCAGAATCCCATTGTTGACTCTTGCCTGCCTCCTGCCAATATATCAAGGGAGAATACAATGTTGTTCTCTTCATGTGTAAGGAGGATTCCTGCCTCTGTATCAAACTTATTTACCAAATGACTTAACGATTGGGTGCAGATGAGTTAAGACTTAATGTCAGGTCTTGCATTTTTATCCCATAGATTTAACTATGCATGGTTTGTTCATAGTAACCCCAACAACTAGAGAAGAGGGTGGTTGACACAAAAGGGGTGCACTGCAGATCTTTTATATGATTGGAGCAGATGGAATGGCTGATAGGCCAGGTGGAAGATAGATAGATAGATAGATAGATAGATAGATAGATAGATAGATAGATGTTTATAACTATGTAGTGGAGGTTTATAGAAACAGCAATGCTCAAGGATATTAACCCTTGGAAGACTATAAGGTAATGGGTATATGATGTCTTATATACCATGTTATGAAATGGAATGGGATGTAAACAATATGCTCAGACACTGGCATGTTTGTGACTCTCTCTAAGGGGAATGTATATGTTGGTATGTATATGTTTGCATAGAATAAATAGCCTAAATGAATACTACTGAGCCTGATAATTTTCTCATAATATATTCTGAGATTCCAGTACTTAAGAATTCTTAAGTGGAGTATCAGCTCTGCTTGTCTGGTCTTCACCGTCAACCCAAGTTGGATGCCTAGGTGGCCTGAAGATGATAATGGAATCTCACACAAAATCCAGGTTAGCTAACAAATGGCAAGGACTCTTAGTGCCTCAGTCCAAAGAAATAGGGATAAGGAACCATGCCTATTTCACCACCCATATGCAGTTATTTTTTTTCCTGATAGCTCTGGCCCCAGTGATCTAGACCTTCATTCACTTTCTAGTAGTATTTATTTATTTATTTATTTAGGTATTTATATCCCGCCCTTCAGCCCTAATGGCTCTCAGGACGGCTTACAATTATTATTTTTAATCAGACAGTTCCCTGCCCTCAGGCTTACAATCTAAAAGACACGAAACAAAAGGAGAAGGGAAAGGTGAAGGGAAAGGGGATGAAGTCCAGTGGTTCTTCTCTCCCTCTAAGGCCTGGACCAAGGCAGATGGATTGGAGGGAGGGCTCTTCCTTCTTCCAGGCTAGTCCTGATGGAACTGGATGTGCCTAGTAGTAGTCAATGGTAGCTTCATTTAGAGGAACCTACCAACAACGGGGGATTATGGAACCATACAATTGCTGCCTCTTCCACAGGACAGACCTTCAGACTCCTGAACATGGCTATCATTGTTGGATCACTCAGTCTTTTCTTCTCCCAGTTCAATATACTCAACACTTTCAACTGTTCCTCTTTAGGCTTCCATTTTAGCATCTTGTCCATTCCCTGATGATTAGCGGTGGAACTGAGTGCCATGTGATGACTTTAATATAATTTAAACATGGGCATATTTATGTTGTTTTGTTCTTCCACTAATAGCAAGCATTGACATTTCCATGTTTGTGCTCAATTTTGAAAAGAAAAAAACCACAGCAGTTTTCATCTGACTGTTTTAAGCTGTTTTACTTCAGTTCAAGCACTAAGTACACTTAAGTCCTTAATGCGCTTTAATTTCCATAGGATTCACACTGGGGCCTAATTAACACTTCTATCTTTGCTCGTGTTTTCATCAACCTCCTCAAAATATTCATGTTTTTCCACCCAAGTGCTGGACCCAGAGCAGCTCTGCTTAGAAGAAGCTGTGTAGGAAGTCCCCAAAGGCTTAGAAAGAAATAGAGAGAGAGAGAGAGAGAGAGAGAGAGAGAGAGAGAGAAAATCACTTATCACATGCCTTTGCAGTCTTATTGACTCTTTTGGCCTTAAGTTGGACTGAGTTCTCTACTGGAAAGGATATAGGAAGAGGCACAGCTTGGGAAAATTACTTTGCGAACTTGCTGGCTGGGGGATTCTGGGAGTGGTAGCCTGATAACTAACTTTTAATGTTTTGAAGAACCATAGAAGCAGAGAATCATAGAGTTGGAAGGGGTCCTATAGGCTATTGAGCCCAACCTGCTTTTCTATTCAAGATCTCCAGCTAAAGCTTTCTCAACAGGTAGCTGTCCATCATCTTTCTGAAGCTGTCCAGAGCAGGAGACCCCACCACTTCTTTAGGCAATTAGTTCCATTGCCAAACTACTCTTATCATCAAAATGTTTCTTCAGATGAAAGCTATACTACTGTAATGCAAAATCATTAGTCTTGCAGTGCATATACACTGTAGAAATAATACATTTTGACATCACTTTAATTGCCATGTCTACACCCTACAGAATCCTGGGATTTGTAGTTTTGTGAGCCACTACCACTCTGTGGCTCACTAAAGGCCTTGTGAAACTACCCAGGATTCCATAGGATGGAGCTACAGATCTTAAAGTGGTGTCAAACTGCATTATATCTACAGTGTAGATGCACCCCTGGTCTACATTCTGGGGCAGCAGAGAACAAGCCTGCCCCCCCCCCCATGACAACCATTGAGGTATTAAAAGAGTGCAATCCTGTCATCCCTCAGTCTTCTCTTCACAAGTCTGAACATCCCCAGATCACTCCGACATTCTTCACACATCCCAGCTATGGGTTGCCCAAACCTGACCATAAATATTTTGGAAAATTTGAAATGTTTATGAAGAGGATGATGGTGGGCATGATGATTGCTTCATCAATGTATGTGGTCTCGCACAAATATCAAACAGTAAAGGCACCATCCGTGACCAAGGAAAGGGAATATAGAAGAAGAGAGTAATACAAATACCAAAAAATTTAAATAGTCAAAACACACAAATGCCTGAATTATATTGTTTGTTACAGCTAGATTAGACTCACTGAATCACTGGGATTTCATAAGGATTGATGCGCTATTCAGCAAGTGATGCAGTGTGTCCACTATAGGTGAAATTATTCACAGAACACAGGGCATAATCTGAATATCATCGTCATCATCATCAATCATCCCAGTTTCACAGTCCACCATGTATTACTGACTGAATTTCTAGCTCAGTTTCAGAATTCTGTCCAAGAATCTAGGGATCAGTGAGGTATCATCAAATAATGCAACCTATTCCAAATAGGTGTCTTTTTTTTTTTTTTTTTTGTAATTGTGCTTTTGTGATTGTGTGTATGGCAAATGAAGCATGAGTGAATAGCATTTCTATCAGATTTGGTGCAGATTGAGCCAGGAGAGGATACTTAATTAAGTATATTTAACAAATATATGCAAAGGGATAGCACCTTTGAGACTGTGTGAAAGAGGTTGTAGCATAAGCTTTTGTAAACCTGTTCTACTTCTTCAGACACAGAGGAAATAGACCAAGTCTATAAAATCTTATGCTACAACTTCTTTTGCCCAGTGAGTCTCAAAGGTGCTACAAGATCCCTTGGCATACTGATATTCCAAACTAAAATGGCTATATCTCTGAATTCTATACTCAACTATCTGATACAAGATTCTGGCTTTTATCATCATCATCATCATCATCATCATCATCATCATCACCACCACCACCACCACCACCATCATCCACCACCACCATCAGTCAGCATCGCTATCATTATCTGCCTGTCTCTTGTTGGAAACAGAATGCTTATATATCTCAGATAGACCCTGGTTCTGATCCTGCAAAGCAGCTTTTAGGTTCTACTGTAAATCTCTTGTTGCCTCTAAGGCCTTTGGTGGTGGTGCTTCTCATCCATCTTTGCTTTAAATCGGTGTCCCTATTTTCAGCTGCGAGGAAGAAAAGAGTGAGTTAGTGAGGAAGGTTCATGACTATTGCCATGCCTTTGGGGATCTGTCACACTGATATATACTGATTTGAGCCACAGAATGCTCTTCAATTCTCTTTCTATCCCCTCCTCGGCTCTGGAGTGACAACCTGCTAGTGTTTGCAAACATGACTTTAGCCGCTGCTCAAGGTAGACCTTCCGTAACCTACTTGTTTCATCTTTTGAGTGGGTTAGGAAGGCCTCTCTTCCCTGTGGGCTCACTGTGTTATCCCACTGAAAGCTGAGCTGCCTTATCCTTTAAGCTGATTTCCCCCCCACCAGCACAGCTTATAGGAAAGTGAGAGTGGGAAGGAGAAAAGAAGAAAGCCTTGGCATTTGAGCCAGAGAAAAGTCTCTGTCCCTCTCGCACACACACATTACTAACAACAAAGAAACATTTGAATAATATGGTAAAGACCTGATTCATGTTGGTAATGCCAACTGAAGCAGACATTGAATCAATCCACAGGCCTGTGATGAAGCAATGTACCTGTTTTCAACGTATTTTGGGGTGTCAAATTCTAAAAACACAATAAAAATGTCGTACCACACATGGTTCTTTCACAAATTCGATATTGTGATCAATTCAGCTGTTAATCAGCTTTGATTAAGTGTGGACACTGGTGTTCCTGTGCAGTTTCTTTTAGTGGTTTTGAATGGATTTTTGTGTCTCATCTTAGTGAATTAAAGTGTTTTGAAAGTCTGTCGGAAGACATTAACCCCTTTCTTACTCTCTGCAGGATTTTGTTCAGTCACATATGACAACACAGATTCAGATTTATGGCAACCTCTCCTAGGATTTTCTTGGCAAGATTTCTTCAGAGGAGCTTTGTCACTGCTTTCCTCTGAAGGCTGTTCAAGAGTGACTTGCCCAAATCTCCCAGTGGGTTTCCATGGCTGAGCAGAGATTTTAACCCTGGTCTCCAGAGTTGTAGTCCAATGATCAAACCACTGCATCATACCGACTCTCTAATGTCTGCATTGATATGCATTTAAACAAAAACCAGAAATCTTTCTTTCTTTCTTTCTTTCTTTCTTTCTTTCTTTCTTTCTCTTCCCTCTCTCCCCCCTCCCTCATTTCTCCCAATATGAGTCTCAAGGCAGCTAATGTGGAACGCAAGCAGGCTATACAAAATATGTTTTTTAAAATGTGTTTCCTCTCAAAATATGCATTTTCAAATGCATGCTAATGAGCAGAAATATCCCAGAACTACACGTAAACACTCAGAGCAGTGCAGCATCTCATTGGTCATTAAATTCCCATTTGCATATTTGTCAGGGAGGTGCAGATCAGGTCAGCTCTCCCCAGAATTTGCAAAGATGGCATTCCTCTAGCCATTCCTCCTTGTAATCTGGAGGTGCTCTCTTTGCATTGAGAAAAGCAAACACATGGAATGTCATGCAATTATAGAATGAATGAAAAGGAGTGTGTGTGTGTGTGTGTGTGTGTGTGTGTGTGTGTGTGTGTGTGTCTATGAAGAAAAACCTTTAATGCAAACTGACTCTTTCAGGAGCTGAGTGAAATTTTGTCACTCTGCTAAACCATCTCAGGTCCAAGGCTTTCGTGGTGTCACTTAATGTTTGCAGTTAAGTATTTACAGATCTGTTGCTGAGGCAACCAATTCTTCAAAGTTACTTTTACAATTCTGTTTTCTCAAACACCCGTCTTGGGCTGATTGCATGGAGATCTCTGGAAGGCAGCCAGTGCTAAATCATGCCTCTTCTCCCCATTAAGGAAAGGTCCTTTCTAATCATGTTCAGTTACTTCCTTGATGGCTTTATCTTGATTTGAAAATGCATTTGGGGGCCTCTTTTTCTATTTTTTGGGGAAAGGGAGGGAGGAAGAAATAGAAAAGGTAATTGGCGGAGGGAGGAAATATCATCGGGATTCTCAGAGCGGTGCAAAAATTGTTGCCAGCGCTGGGGATGTGAAATAACCTTGTCAGGGTTAATCCCCACCCTGCTTTAAGGTAGAGGAAGATTGGACTCATAATGGCCAAAGATAAAAATCGAGTGTCAGTTTGAATGTGCTGGGAGCCCTTAGGAGGAGATGATACTTGAGCTGTGCTGAATCTACTCAGTTCTTTCCCAAACTATTTTCCATAGTATGAGGGAAAAGACAGGGCTCCCTTTAGGGTGATTTTTTTTTGGTATTCCTTTCATAAAGGTTTCATCCAAGTGCCCTCACTTGCCTTCAGTGATGTAACCACCAGATTGTGAAATTATCCAGCCCATTGATAGGTCCCGGATTGGTTGGGATGACCAACAATGCTACACCGGAGGCAATGGAGAAGGGAAATTGTGGCATTGATAAACTGGCCTGGACAGATAAGATGCCAGCCACAGATGCTGGCAAAACATCAGGAAGAAAATCTTCTAGAACATGGCCACATAGCCCAAAAAACCCACAAAAAACCAAATAAGTAATTATTATGGAGTTGTGCTTTAGCTTACTTGCCTTTTGAGGAAAGAGAAACAGTAGAGAAATGTGTAAAGATCAAGTCGTATTAGTTGTGATAACTAAATGGTACTTCCACTGATGTGGTCAACTGGTGTGGGATAAAGTGGGTGACCCACCGTCTATTTTTAATAAGGGATCATAATGTGGCGTGGGAGCAATTTTACATTGTTTGCACTTCCCCTGACCATTTGAGGCCCCACAGAGAATTTTTTTCCTTAAAAACAAACAGAAACAAAGAGTCAGCCAAATGTCCAGAGCACTTCCTAAATGTTTAAAAGATTTTCCTGGGCCCAAAGCAGCAAAATGAGGAGGCAAAAAGTGCTAATCTTGCCTCTGGCTTTATATTTCAAACTGCAGTCCCTACAGGTACATGAGGGGCTCAATAAACCGCTTCTAAGGGGTGGCCCACAGTTGCCCCTTTTTGTGCCAGATTGGGGCCATGGCAACCTCATGCCATGGCCCCGATCCAGCCTTCCAAGGGCACAAAAAGAAGCCGCAAAAAGTGGCTCTTTTTTGTTCTCTCAAAATGGCTCCATAGGCATGGTAGCATGGCTATATGGTACCCCTTCATCACTGCATAATTTGGACGCAGTACTTGAGGTGTGCCATGATGCCACGAGCCATCTGGAGCAGCGCATGGTGTCAGGGCATCCTGAGGGTGGAGTTGGGCAAGTGTCGTCAGGATGCTGTGCCCTGACTCTGCAACAAGGCCGGACTTTCAGGCTGGTCTGTAAAGGCCCATGAGTCTTGCCAGGAAAATAGTAGTCACAGGGGAGATTCAAAGGAGGGAATAGGATTAGGGGATGCTCCTAGATGCCACATTCCTCGTCTAAATTATATCCTCAATGGTTCACTTTCTTTGTTTTATCCAAAATTTTGAGCTTCTGTAAGTGGACTGCATAAAGACATAAGAAGAACATGTTGGTTAGAGTCACAGAGTTAGAAGAGACCACAAGAGCCATCCAGTCCAACCCGATGTTGCCATAAAGGAAGACACAAAAATCAAAGTCCTGTGATGTGTAACATTCTTTTTCTACATCAGTTAACCAGAAATAGAGAAAGAGGACATGAAGACGATGACCTGTGTTTCTTAGCCACTAGAATTAAGAGAAATGCTGCCTCTGATCCTGCAGCTAATGTCCAACCATTCTAACCATTACTGATACATTTATTTCCCATGAACTTGACTTAATTAATGCTCTGTTGTATCAGCCAAGTTGGTGGTCATCATGACATCTACTGCCATAGCTTCTATCTGCACCCTTAATTTGCCTGGTCTATATCTTTACCAGTAGAATAGCTTGAAAATACTACTCTTCTCTACCTTGCTCTTTCTTACAGAAACCCTCAATGAAGGTTTAGCTTTGCTTTTATTTTTATTTTATTTTTTATTATTGGTGGAAGAATATCAAAATAGCAGAAACATAAATGAAAAACATATAATACAACTTCTTGGCAATGCCAATACAGACCATTAAAAGAGACAGGAAGAATGTGAATGGGAGAGTCTGATATTATCCAGCCATGAATTGTACCTATGGAGACATCCCCAGTGCTGACATAAAAAACTTGTATCTCTTGTTCCTTACTGTGGGAAGAGATTGCAGTAGGTTCTCTTCTGAAGTAGCTGAAGGCAAATCACAAAGACTGCAGACATGAAACTGGAATCAGAGCTGAGTTGTGGATGTTGACTTGCATGACAGTAGGGTGGTGAATGTGCTCTGGGTTTTAATCTGAATTTTAAAAGAATTATCCAAACAGATGAATCTTGTTTCAAGGTTGGGCTTCAGAAACTTGGACAGTTTCAACTAAAACTTGGATTCACTGCCCCATTGTGACAGATCGCTTTACCCAGTCTGGCCTACAAACTCCAATCCCTGGGAATCCTGTCAATCACCCTGCCCTGGTTTCCCCAATTCTCATCTTGCTGGATTGAGTCACTGGGCCTCAAGATGACCCCTTTACACGTGGACTTGTATCTGTATTGATGTGAAAGTGCTGAGTAGTTTAGTATGCATGGCCTGACTCCAAATCAGGCTTGCCAGACAGCTGGAAACAGATTTAAAGCAACAACAAAAACAGATTTATTAAACAAAGTATAAGAATAAAGGTTGAGTATCCCTTATCCAGAATTCCAAAATCCAAAATACTCCAAAATGCAAAATAGTTCACATGCGTGGCTGAGCTAGTGGCATGTTCTGATGGTTCCATGTACGCAAACTGTGTTTCATGCACAAATTTATTTAAAAATATTATGTATAAAATTACCTTCAGGCTATGTGTATAAGGTGGATATGAAGAATAAATGAAGTTCACGTTCAGACTTGGGTCCCATCGCCAAGATATTTCATTACATATATGCAAATATTCCCAAATCCAAATAAATACATAAATTCAAATTCCGAAAATCTCTGATCCTAAGTATTTTGGATAAGGGAGACTCAACCTATATTATAATCTCTAATATTCTGTTCTTTAGGCTCCCCAATATCATACACAGTTCTCTCTTTTTTACCGAAAACCAAAACTCTATCTCCATCAGCTTAAAACCTAGTCTGTGTCGGCTCAACACTCTTTCAGTGCCAGCTTCAAACCTTGTCTCAAATTCAATCTTTGTCTGAATTCTCTCAGACACACACACCTGCTTTTGATACTTTCTGATATTTCCTGAGCTGTGATTGTCTGCCTTGAAACCAAGTCTTCTTAGTGCTTCTTTCCTACTCAGTGGTATGGAAGCCACTAGCCTCCGGTGTTATGCAAGTGATGACCTTGTTGAAGGTATGAATATCAGCACCTTGGAGGCCGCCACTGCTAAATTTGTCCAAGTGCTGACTCTACTGCAGAAATTGGGTTTCTTGTGGCAACACCTTTAAACTTTGGCCTAAATCCACCATGAATGTCCTTTATCACTGAAGCCACTAGCTGCCACTGTTAGGCTGTGGTCACAAAGTGGTGTCTGGAATCATATGATTCAACCTGCAGATGCACAGCTGGTCCAAGATGGTTTGCAGCCCAAAGAAAATGCTGGCCTGCATTCCAAATACAGAAGATGATTGGGCTACAGCTGAGCCTGAGTCCTCCACCACACCTGAGGGCAGCAAGCTCATATAGGGGATAAAGAGCAAGCTGAGTAGGACACACCACTCTCTCCTTTAAAAGACAAGAATAAATAGTGTAGCTCCAGGGGTACATCAGGAGAGACTCAGCCACTACTGTTCCTCAACCTGTGCTCCCACACACTGCCTAATGGTAAGACTAGCCATAGTAGGACCATTTCTTATGTGGTGGAAAAATGGTACAACAAATCAGTAAAAGCAAAAGCATATCTCCAATAGGGTAATATCTGGTGGGTTCCAAATTGAAGCAGAGACTCTCATCACTGAATTCTAGAGCCTTCAAAGGCAGCAGCCTTGATGTCTTGAAATGCAAAATATTTTTTGTATTTTGATGTTCATAATATGTGTATGTGGATCCTTGAGATTCCTTTGTCATGATTCATTCATCCAGAATTCATTCATAGCAAACAAAACATTCCAACTTTAATTGTGAGATTGTAGCTCACTGGTAGAGTGCATGTTTCCATGTCAAAGATCCTAGGTCCATTCTCTGACTGTGACCATTTTCTTGCACTTGCAAGATTTCTGCTCCGATCAAGGAGTTCAACAAGCTGACCTCAAAGGTATGAAAGGTATCAGGTAATCCTATGAGCTTTTGAACTATTGAACTTTCTGGTGGCATTGCTATGAAGGTCAGGAAACTGCAATCTCAGTGCTACCCCTGTCTACCCCTGTCCACATGTGCCTACTAGTTACAAGTAATAGGGGGATAGCTTTGATCTCAGAAAGGTTTTGGTGACTGCTCCAGCAAATACAGAAGATGATTGGGCTACAGCTGTGTGTATGCGCATATGCACATGCATGGCTATGTACATGAACTTGAAAGAGAATGGCCAGAATACTGTTGGTGTCTTATGCATGAGTAAGTTCCCCAACAGAAGTGGCTGGACATTGTTCCTCAACCTGGAATGTCTGCTGTCTGTTTAAGGTTGTACAAATGGAGACGTACATGCAGTGACATTGTGCATTGCATTGCATAGGGCAAGGTGAATATAATAATAGTAATAGCATGTGCATTTCTATACCACTTATCAGTGAGTTCAGCACTCTCTAAGAGGTTTACAATCTGTAAGCTAATTGCCCCCAACAAGCTGGGTACTCATTTTACCAACCTATGCAAGGATGGAAGGCTGAGTCAAGCTTTGATCCCCTGGGATCGAACTCACAACCTTGTGGCTGCAGTACCAACATTGCATAGCATAATAAAATCATGGAATCCTAGACTTGGAAGAGACCAGAAGGGCCATCTAGTCCAACTTCCTGACATCCAATGAAGGAGACCCCACCACTCTCCAAGGGAGTGTGTTCCACTGTCAAACAGCTCTTACTGTCAGGAAGTTACTCCTAATGTTGAGGTGGAATCTCTTTTCCTGGAGCTTGCATCCATTCCTCCGGGTCCTATTCTCTGGATCAGCAGAAAACAAGCTTGCTCCATCCTCAATGTGACACCCCTTCAAATCCTTAAGCAGGGCTATCATATCACCTTTTAACCATCTCTTTAACTATTGTGTTACCAGGGCTCCCGGTGAATGTGAATGCAGGTACACATTCTGCATGAAGACACTCCTGTGTATCCTTTGCTGCACAACACTGCAGTTTGCTAATGAGGCAGCATTGAACAACTGCTACATAACTCTCTGTGTGTAAAAATTATGCTCTGCTTCTTTCAAGTAGGACCTTGGCCAGTGTTTCAGGGCTTCCACTCCACCTGACTTGTCTTAGCTCCAGAAAAAAAAGCGGAGTCTGCCCAGTCTCCTTTGTAATATGGATTATTACATATGTATTAATGTATTAATATGTTCATTAGCGGAATGGAGCCAAAACATTTGGAAGCCAGCAAGTGTTTCAGGACTCTTATATTGCAATTCATCTATGTCCAATCTTTCTGGAATGAAACAGAGCCGACTTTGCTAATAGTCTACAGAGTCCTTGGGTCTCTATTATAAATGATTTAATTTGCTGGCATTTAATTAATGGAATATAAATGCAGTATTTATGGTAAGAGTATAGGAAACTATGCTCTGCACTTACCGCTATTTATAATAACCCATCCCAGCTATCTTCGTACTTCACATGTTTTGCTCAGATACACTGAAGATTATAGTAGTGAGAAGAGAGCAGAAGACAGATGACTAAGTACCTACCCTTCTCCTACTCCTTCACTTCCTAGTCTTCCTCCTCTACTATAATGGCTACAATAACTGCTGCTATATATGAGAATCCATTTAGACATTAGTGGCTTATGATTTGAGTGGGAGGGGAAACTTGGGATGAGAGGAATACCTCAAAAATATTCCAGAAATGGTAAAAAAAAGTTTTTATTGAATGCCAAGAAATCATGATGAAAAGAAACCTGGACTTATGTGAAACTTTGCACTGCCTGACTTATTCTATGCTAAATTCACACATGTTTGTCTTGTATAGGAAACAACATTTTTTGCCATAGAAACCAATATTTCTGAGTAGAAAAATCATGTTTTCTGCACTGCCTGCTCTGTGCAGGAAATGCAGCCTACTTCTGGGCAGAAAAGGTTGTTTTATGTTCCACATAAGTATCCATGCATGTTTTTTTAATTTCAGAATAACTCTGCAACTGGCTAAAATTCTCATTTCCTTTGAGAAGAAAATTAATGAAGAATTACATCAAGGGAAGTAGTAGTAGTACTCTGCCTTGGTAAGACCTCGCCTAGAATACTGTGTCCAGTTCTGGGCACCACAATCTAAAAAGGATGTTGACAAGACGGAGCATGTCCAGAGGAGGGCAACCAAAATGGTGAAGGGTCTGGAAACCATGCCCTATGAGGAACGACTTAAGAGCTGGGTATATATAGCCTGGGGAAGAGAAGGTACCCAGTCAGATTACAGTCTGTTTCCATACCAACTTTCATGCAATTTGTTTTTTTTTTTAAAAACCTGAAGATTAACATGGCAGTAAAACAGAGAGAAATTATGAAGGAACATATGTTATAATTATATGGATGCTATCCTCTAAGGATTAGGCTAAAAGCCTTTTAAAGCCATGTAGGCCTTTGGCTCGATAAGCCACTGGCCTGGTTTTGGAGAAATTCTCTCTTTCTCTCTGTGGCCAGAGTTCTGTGGCATGCACATGCATAAGTCATGCAGGGCCCAAGTGGAGCAGCCTAGACATGATGTTCACCTGGGACTTGTCTTTGGAAGTTGCACATTGTGAATGGTATGCTGTGGTTGTTCATCCTATGCTTTCCATTGTGGTTGTGCATTATATATTGTGCAATGGCACAAAGTGTTTGAGTTGTGTTGTGCAATGCTGGTATTCTGCACAGGGCTTGTATAACACTCACATAGCATAATTCTTGTTGTTGTCATCATGTACCTTCAAGTCATTTCCAACTTATGGTGACCATAAGACAAACCTATTAGAGAGTTTCTTGGCAAGATTATTCAGAGAGGATTGTCTTTCGCTGAAGCTGAGATTGTGGTTTGCCTAAGATCACCAAGTGGGTTTCCATGACCAAGCAGGAATTCGAGTCCTGATCTCCAGAGTTGTAGTGCAATGCTCAAACAGTATACTACACTGGCTCACTAAGGGGAAGTTGGGTTGAGGCCTGTGTGTGCTCTCCATACATCTTATGATGCCATAGGCTTCTATTGTGTATCAACTTGTGAAGTTGCTTGTTCCCTTTTATCCTAAACTGTACCGTCCCAACCAATTGAGTCTTTCCTTTTTTGGAAGATGCTCCAACCCATTGATCACTGGCCATTCATACATCTTATCCAACTCTGCAACATCCTTTTTGAGCAGCTTTCTTGTGGACAGAAAGAGAACAAATTGCCCCATTGTCAATTGAAAAAGTCTTTTGAATGCCTTCAAAGCTGCTGAGTTTTGCATTGCAGCTTTAGTGACTGAGAAAAAAAAATCAGACAAAAGATTGAATCTCCCAGCCCTTCTCATCTGGCAATGTATTAATCTTCTGTTTTGTCTTCTCTAAAAGGCTCTGCCATTATAACATAATTACAGCTAAAATTGACCTTTAAAATATATGTTGAATTCATATATATATATATATATATATATAGCCTTTACTGAACACCATTTTTCAACTTCATCATCTTATTTTTCACTGTTTGAATGGGACAATGCATGGGAGGAGAAAGAAGAAAGAAGCAACAAATGTCAGTAGACAGCAGATTTGCAAATCAGGCAAATACAAATGTTGATGCAGCTACCTTTAACCTCCAACTGAATCAGCAGGATTTCCAAAGTTTCCAAGGAGGTAAATGCAGTAGTAAAAGGAAGTAAATTGTTGCAATTGTGCCTTCGATGGCCTTAATGTAATTCAATCAATCTGTTTAGCTTTGGTAATACTCAGATTTATACCTGATGTTGACAATAGAAAAAGAAGTTGGAAGTGCTGCTTAGCTCCCAAATGCAGCTCCATCATTTAAATTTATTGGGACAAGACTCTTCCCTAAATTTGTACCTCTGCCTGTAATTGACAGGTGTTTCCAGCCCCACGCTGGAAAAGGAAACATAACCTTGCTGGAAAATGAGATGCCAAACTGCGCCAAGAGACAGATGTCTACCGCATGGTATCGATGGAGTTATGAATGGCAGTACCATGGAGGTTACAGAAAGTAAGCCTCTTTCTGTGCAAATCAGGAAGCAGGGAAGGAAAGAAAACATGGGACGGTTATCAAACCAAAGAGGAGCTGGATGGGACCCTGCTTTTAGGAGGGGCAGAAGCTAAGGGTAGAAGGAAGTAGTCTAAGATGGATACAGCCAGCCCTTTTTATCCATGGATTCCTCATCCATGGATTCAACCATCCATGGCTTGAAAATGTTAAAAACAAAATTCCAAAAAGCAAACCTTGATTTTCCCATTTTATATAAGGGAGACCATTTCCCTACACCATTGTATTTAATGGGACTTGCACATCCATGAAAGTTGGTATCCACAAGAGGTCCTGGAACTAAACCCCAGTGGATACCAAGAGTCCACTGTACTTGGTGTCCTGGTACTTGGATCAGGACAGGGACAAGGTGGTAAATTTACCATTGTTTCAATGGTCTACTCTAGTTCCGACAAACAATAGGATTGAGGCCAATGTATAAAGCAAGGTTATAATTTTGGTCCTATAGTAAGTAAACCAGTCTTGGATTTAGATAATATCACAGAGGTCTCTAAATCTCATGTAGCACATTTCCCCAAAATCTCTAGCATGGGTCCAATTGGGTCATAAACATCAGTTTTGTTGTTCACTGAAGAGATTTCATGTTTCTAGGAATATGTCCTCAGTTTCACCTCAAAGCGCTTTATTTCATGCAATTAATTTCTAGCTAGAAAGGTCACTGGGCAGTGAGAAAGAATCAACAAAACCCTACCATAACTTGGGGTTATGTAAGGAATCTGGTCTGGTAGATTTTTTGTGCAAATGTACACAAGTCTGCATTGCCCAGGGAATCTAAGCAATACTGGATAGCTGCAGATCTGCCCAATAAAATATGCATATTTGAAAACTATGCATAGTACACAGGGTTTTCTTGGCATGATTTATTCAGAAGAGGTTTTCCATTGCTTTCCTCTAAGAGTGAGAGGTTATGACTTGCCCAAGGTCAACCAGTAGGTTTTCAGCTCGGAGCAGGGATTCAAACCTCTGGTCTCTGAGAGTCTCAAGTCAACACACAAATGACTACATCGTGTTGGCTCTCATTATTGTTCATAGTACAAAATGTGCATCGTACATTTTTATGCAGAATAAAACTTTGCATAGTGCACTTTTTGACTGGTACATAAATGTGCACAAAGTGCAGGAGAAGTATGCTGTGTCCAAGATGAATAACATGTATAGGTAATGTGTACCACTTGCAAAACATTCAGTTTCCAAAGGGATGGATTTTGAACCATGGTGAGAAAGAAAGAAAGCCCAGACAGAAAGAGAAGCAGACACAATTCTCAAATGTAGGCTTGATAGGAAGAGTCTTTCTCCCTCGCAAAAAAAAAAATAAAGGGTGAAATCCACTCCTCCTTCTCTGATAGTGCAGCACCAGCTAAATAGTACCATGGCTTACCCCCATGGCCACTGCCTAGTTGATTTTGCAGAACTAGGGGGGAAAGTGTTGCACAAGAAGCTACTGGTGGATTGCTCTTTGCACAATGCCAAGTAGTTGTCATATCAGTATCCCTGGGGGTTATACCTGTTTAAGTCACCAATAGAATTGTGGTGAACACCTGACTCACATAAGCATTTGCCAAGAGACTCGGTGGCCCAGGAGTCATGCTGGGATATGTTGTGGAATGGCTTCCTTCCAGGAAATTCACACACTCCTTTCCAAGATACATATCAAACACTGAAGAACCCGTACTACTCTAACAAGTTGAAACTTTTTATGAGCATCCCAGTGCAGTATTCCTATGCAGTGCAACCCTTGAAAAATATTTAGAAGGGTGATTCTTGAACTTTGGTCCTCCAGGTGTTTTGGATTCCAGAATTTAATACATTTGGAGGACCAGAGTTTGACTACCATTGTGCTCCTAATAGGCTCATGCTCTTCTATAACAATGATGGGACATATATCTGCTCTCAGCTTTGCTTTAGCATATCTGAAACCACCCCATTAACTGACACTAAGAGAAAGAAACTGTGCATTTCTTTTGAGGTTATACTTAGAACCAAGGTGAAATTGTGGTATACGTTAATTTAATCATTCATTTCCAGGTCATCCCCACAGTGCTGTATGAGATGCACTGCAGTATTTGTTCTAATCATTTTAAAGGTGTTGTTGTTGTTGCCAGAACTATTCCCATGCTGTTTCAATCTATTGTTCTATCTATTATAAGCAGTTTAACCTAGTGCAAGGCTTAGTTACAGTTTACAAAAAGTGGATAAAAGCAATATAGCTAGAAACAGACCAATTTTTCACTGATTAGTTGGTACTCCATCTTACCTGAGTCTCATAGAATATTCTGAAGCCATAACTTAGTGGCAGTGCTTTGCATGCAGAATACCCAGGTTCAAAGCCTGACATTTCCAGTCAAAACATTCATAGACCAGGTAACAAGAACATTAGATCTCTGATTAAGGCCCAGGAAAACCTCTGTCAGTTGGAAAAGCCAGGACTTTGGCCTAGATGAATTAATATTAGAACCAGAACCAATAAAACCAGAACTGACCTGGTATAGGGCAGCTACTGCTTTTAAAACACAGGAGACACAAAGTGGAAGTTATCTTGTTTCTCATTCACCATTACATTCTTTTGTTGTGCAGGTGTATATAGAGTTACCATGCAATGCAATGCATTTCTTCATCTTAGGTTTTCCTTTTGCTGAAATTCATCCTCAGTAGAATAATGTAACACTAATGATGAAAGTAATGATATTTGGTCTCCAGTAAACACTGATTGAAGAAAGGAATGATCAGATGTCCCAAAATATTTTACATATTTGAGACATGGCTGTACATAATGTTTATGTGAGCTCATTATACATAAAAATAATCCTTACAGCACATTTTCCCCAGACTTTTTTCCAGGCTAAAGAAATCTTTCCCCACTTTTGGAGGTTTTTAAACAGAGGCTGGACTCTGGGTGCATGGCAGAATGGGGTTAGATTGGATGGCCCTTGGAGTCTCTTCCAACTCAATGAATATATGATTCTATCCCATAAAATATATCTTGTCTATCCACCCATCTAACAGATGCAGCAATATTGGATGAGTATGTCAGCAGTATATGTAGAAAGTACCTAGGAGTCTTAGCAGTCTATAAGCTAAACATGAGTCAAAAGTACCAATGCAGTTCTAAGTTGCATCAACAGGAATATAATGTCAAGATAATGTCAAGATGGTGCTATTCTATTATGCTTTTGTCAGATTTCATCTAAAATACTGTGTCAGGTTTTGGGCAGCACAATTGAAGAAGGATATTGACATACTGGAAAGTGTCCAGAGGAGGGTGATCACAATGATCAAAGGTTGGGAAACCAAACCGTAAGACTTGGAAAGTGAGTACATTTAGCTTTGTTAAAAGATGTCCAAAACCTCTTGAAAGCTTCCATAGTGGTTATTATTTCCTAATAACTTATGTAATAAATTGCTTTTAGAAAATCACTTTGCAACCTCCGATCTGAGCCACATGCTCTCCCTTTCTGTGTCAAAGAGGAAATTGTTTCAGATGTATTAGTGCTAATGACCAAGATCCAGCATTGTGCATGCATAGCAAATTTGCATGGATGTAATTATCTGGTGATTGGGCTATTCCACCATTCTGTTGAATGTCAACCTTTTGCAACTGATCTGCATCTGTCAATATGATTGCATATTACTTTATTACACAATGGAGAATGGTACTCCCCTTGCCAACCATAGGGAAGAACTCGGCCAAGCTAAGGCACATGAAGAGGAGTGCAAGAAAGGCAGAGTACCTTTTAAAGAAAATGATTTAATTCTAGGTAAGGATAGAAAGGATATCTCTTACACTGAATACCACCTCACCCTCCAGGCACAGACAGTATGAGTTACAGAGTAAAATCATTTTGAGCAGACTAAGAAAATAATCAAAATATCCAAATGCCACTGACTGGTACACTGTCCTAATCTTATTCACAGATCAGATGGGATTTGCAGTCCTTGATGTTTCTAGATAGGTGGAAATCTGGACTCATTGTCCTGCCTCCACCAGCCTTTCAAACCCGAGCTCCTGGTTAGAAGCTCCTCATGGTTTGGTTAGAGAGAGCCAAAGACAAAGGCAGACAAAAGCCTCATGGTGCTTTCAGGCTTTTAAAAAACCTCTCTAGGGAACATCTCAAAAGTTCATGCTTCTCCGCAACTGCATATTTAACTGGACAGTTGCTATCTTATCACCATTGTGATGCTGCCTCATTAAAATGTAACAGTACCTCTTCACATATTTTAACCATGTGTTAACTGGGGAGAAGGTCCCAATAAACGGAGACACTCCCATTTTCACACCTGCAGAAAGTAACTTTCCCATGTGCATGACTCCAAAAGGATTCTGGCTGATGTGTGGTTGGGCTACACTCAGTGGATCACCCCTAAGCATGCTTCTCCTGCATGGTGTGAATGAAAATAAATGGAGGTGTTCAAAAGATCCTCTTCTCATTAGGAGTTTTCCAACTACTTTTCCTAAAAGCAGGGAGAACTCATTGCTATACTTTTCTTCTCTTTTTAATCCAAACAGAGTTTTACAAACATACTGGATTTTATTTCCAGGGAAAAGGGATTGTTCTCATGGCAATATGCAATGGGGGAGAAATTTCCTATGCATGTTTAAAAATACATTTAAAAATACACACAGAAACCCCCCCCCCACACACACACATTTTCAAAGCAGCTTTCCCTGTTTAGAAAGGTACTTTTTCAAAGTACCTCTCTACCTGTGAATCTTGAAAATTATAAATCTAGGTGTCCTCATTAAAGTGACTCTTCTGTTTGACAGGCGATGCTTGTCTCAACTGCTGGTGACGAACACAGTATGACAGGCTGTGTGTGCCTCTGTCCAAGGTACTGAATCACAATAAAATGGGAAATTACTGTCTGTCATAGCCATGAGTCAAAGTAACTAATGTATAATTCCCTATTCTGCATTAGATGAAGAGTGTATATGTGTGTGTGTACATGGAGGGTGTGTGTGTGTGTCTGTGTATGTGATGCAAAAGATGAATGTTAAAATCACATTATTGAATATATGCTGATGAAGGAAGGCCAGGCAGAAGAAGAGAGATTTAGGAAGCAAATTGTGGCTAAAATATTAAGTACGGTAGATTGAGAAAAGTAAGACTTAGGAAATGACTTGTGCCCCTTGCATAGGAGAGATCTCCCAGAGATAAGCCATTGTTATTGATCACACTAAAGAACACGTTGATCCTCCCTTGAACCATTTGTGTTGTGCTTCCAAGTTGTTACTGCAGAATTAAAAATTGGACAGTGGCATTTCAGAATACTGTATATCTTACAAGAGCAAATTTTAAATCTACATTGGGAAACCAGCTCCCTGTGTATTCCAGCTCACTTGGATACTATTTTTTTGAAGTGTGGGAAATCAAGCATAATCAACCATGGCATGATTCACTCTGTAGAAGCAGAGAAACCTGAGGCAGCACAGTCTTACCAGGAAGTGTATACAGCTCCAGAATGAGAGAGTTGGAAGAGACTGTAAGGACCAGTCAGAAAAACTCCATGTCATGCAGGAAGACACAATCAAAGTACCCTCTCCAGATGGCCATCCAGCAAACTTGCTTTCTGCTGCTTCAGAGACTGGGAAATGGAGCAACGGATTCAAACTATAGGAAAAGGAATTCTGGTTTTTTTATCTCAGTGAGTGTACAGCCATCCAACCAGTCACATTTATCTAAGTGTTGACTCACCATTCAGCAACTCATTCAACAAGTCTGCTCTGTTTGGGATTAACTTAAAGGATTCCATTCCTGGAGTTGTGCGTTCATGAATGATGCATAACTGTTCATCAATGTCTTCATTGTGTCACCTGATTCACTGGGGTTGCAAAGCCAGAGACAGAGTCTCTATGTATTTCCCATTGCACAAAGGGACACAAAGCAGGCATAGTGGCAGGCACACCACTGGCTACTAATTCCTGTTACCCAGGGATCATTCTACTTGACCAACCATGCACAACTTCCTAGAAAGTGCAACAGCTTGTGTAAGAATGGGCAGATTCCTGTTGGCGTTGTACACATGCATAACATCCCTCATGCATGCAGTTGTGCTTATCTGACCATTTTGCAACAAACCTGTTCAATTCACAGTTGCACAAATGGAGTTCTGCAAGTATAACCCTTTCACATCCAGTTGAATATTCTTTGTTGGTTGTTGGTCAAAGACTTCAAGGTACCACTTGTTTCACTGGGAGTGGAGAAACAGCCACTGTGTATCCAACACTACACAGTATGGCAAAAAGCAAGTACATTGGCAGATATGCCATTGGCTGCACAATGTCAGAATTCAACGGAAGGGTGGTGTAGCACCACCACTGTGCAAGTATAAAGCACTATGTAGAATCCTAGCTTTACTCACCCTAAATTAAACTAAAATCTCCCAGTTTGAGTATCTGGCAAAGTGTAAAACTTCAGAAGAATTGAATTGTTCCCTGGCCCCATGCTCCCAATAATAATGTTCCAAATAATAATGTTCAAAAGCATTAGTGGAAAAATTGGCCTGTGGTTATTTCACAGTTAGTTTTATTTATGGTAAATTTATTATAATAAGGATGTTCTCTGTCATTGTCTGGCACGATTTATTTATTGTAACTCCCTTTTGAAAACCGTCAATATTGATCGTTCGGAGAGGTTGCCTAGAAGAAAAAGGGAGTTTGGGAAGGAGGGAGGATGGAAACAAGAGGAGGAAAAAAGAACCTAGGGAATGAAAAGAAATGGCCATGTTGTTATCAATTACTTCATAATGAGATGTGAGTGAAGAATTTTAAACATTATTCCTAGCATTACTGTGAGGGGAAAAAACAACAATGTATTTACAGGAAATTATCCCTGGGTGATGAATGGTGTGCTTAAAAGTGAGGGGATCTTTAATGAAGGCCTCTCTCGATGGCACAGAAGCTTATTTCTAACTACTATGTGTTTTAATTAAAACAAAATTTAGTGTGCATCTGCTAGAGACCAAAATAAGCCCGATCAGTTTGCATGCAGCCACTGAATCCGTTGATGTGAGACCGAAGCAGAAACTCTGGTTGGATTTCCACCCCTCATTCCCAAAGAGAAGAGCAAAGAAGCGGGAATGGAGGGAGAAAGAAAAATTGGAGAGAAAAATAGATAATGGGCCTTAGAATTCAGGCGATTATCCTCAATGAGGGACAAGAAACTGTGAACAATGAAAATGTCTCACACCGAGATCACTGGCAAGTCTCTTTGAAAGAGAAGCCTGTCATTTTTATTTTATTTTAAATATGAACCATAAGAACAGTCCAAAATACAGCAGCATATATTTTCATGCGCTGGAACTGCGTCTGACAAAAAAATTAACACAACCCACAAAAATGCTGGAAGACAAACAAAGATAACACGATGGATCCTGTCAGCTTTTAATGCGTATCTCCAAATTCATAAGGCCTAGAAACTTGAGTTTTTTAAAACATGGAAGCTATATTACTACCTCTGTCCCAATTACTCTTCCTTATCCTCTTCCTTCTCCCTGTCCAGAAGGATGGGTGTGTTAATCTCTTCCAGAGAAACAACAGCAACAACAATAGTTGGTAATCCTGACTAGTTGCATTGGTTGGGTTTATCTATGGGTTGACTCTTCATTCAACAATGGACTGAACAGGTTTATTCTATCTGGGACTAACCAACAGGACTACAAGGATTTCTTCATTCTCTCTGGATACAATTCAAAGCTTTGACCAATAAAGCCCTATGTAGCTCAGGCCTAAGTTATTTGCAGATCCACTTTTTTCTATACAAATCAGCCCATGTTCTGAGATGTTTTGCCCCCCCCCCCAAATCTCCATCCTATCACTCTTGAAAGTACATCTGGTGGAAACACAGGAGAAGGCCTTCTAACAACAACAACAACAACAACAACAATTTACTTAAATCCCACCACTCTCTCAAAGATAATTCTCAGGGGCTGCCCCCAGGCTCTGGAGCTCCCTTCCCAGAAAAGGTAGATTGGCATCCTTCTTACTATGTTTCCACATCAAAGTGAAGACCACAGTACTCTAGTTAAGCTTTGAGAATCATTGTCTAAAAGGGGAACTGGACCTTGTATAATATACTAATATATACATTAAATAACAGTTTATGTTTTAACTGTCTTTAATTTTTGATAATATAATTATTTTTTAACATTTTCATGCTGTGAATTTTTTGTAAACTATGTTTCTTTAAATGTTGGAAGCCACTTTGCATCCTGAACTAGGCAAAAGCTAGGATATAATCCAGGTGACTAGACTGTCTTCCTTTCCAGGACGTATCCTACATTTCAGCCTGCTTTCCAAGAGGAATTCCAAAATGTCCTCCATTTTGAGCATGACTAAGACACAAGAATTTATATTAGTGTTTACAGCTTTTATTTTGCAATGTCCAACATGTTTCTTGGGTGTCCTACATTTTACCATACCTTCTTCTCCTTTGCGGTCAAGACATCTGGTCACTCTGGATACAATAAATGAGCAACAACAATAATCCAGAGGTGCCAAATTCTTGAAAGCCACTATGGTATAGTAGTTTGAGTGTTGGTCTAGGGACTCTGGGAGGCCAGATTTCAAATTTCAGTTCAGCTATGGAAACCCACTGGGTAATCTTAGGTGCGTTACACTCTCAGCCTCAGAGGAAAGCAATGTTAAACCTTCTCTGAACAACTCTTGCCAAGAAAACCCTGCAATCGCTTTGCCTTAGAGTTGTCATCGGTTGGAAACAACTTAAAGGTCTTCAGCGACAAGCCAGTCTTTTCTTGGGAAGATCCCTCTCCTCCAGTTCTCCTCAGACTCCAGATCCTCTGTATTACTTTTCCTGATGCCAGTGCCAATAGGTTGCCCCCAGCTCAGCAATTAGGGAAAGTTATTCTGTTTTTTTTAATCTTAAAAAAAAAATCTGTACAAAGAGGCGGGTGGGTGCTGCGTCTGATTTATCATATTGAAAGAATGCCAGCCTATTTATGCGCAGTGGTGGTTTTTGATAAACGGCTGATATTAGACTACCTCAAAGGTGCCCTGCATCATTAACTAGCAGGGTGGATGCTGAAGAGAAAGTTAATAAAACTTGTCTCTGGTGCAGAATTGAGAAAACTCACTGCCTGACAGAAGAAGATGCTTCTGAAGCCACATGTGCAACCTTGTACAGGTAATAATAGCAAAACACTCAAGGGAGCCCTTTACGGAGGGGGGAATGTCATTTTTCTTTTTGATATATAGGATACTAATGGCTTTTCTCCTCCAAACTCTCCTCCCTCTTTGCTGTTCTCTCCCCCCCCTTTCTCTTTCTCTTTCCCTTTCATAGAACCAAGAACCATGACAAAAAAGGGGGGAAAAAAAGAAAGGGAAGGAAAACCTCATTCGGCAGCATTTGGAAAAGAAAGAATCTTGGGTCTGGAGCGGGAAAGAAATTTGGGGTAAAATAAATTTTAAAAAGGACCAATGGAAGGGTACCCGGAAGCTGCTGTGCCAACTGCTAGCTTTGGTCTTCTTATTAAACCAGAGAATATTCAAAGTCCCAACATTAATAATGGGCCAGTGCCAGATATTGATAATTTATTTAAATTATAGGTCTGGATTTGCAGGAGCAGATGTTCCTCAGGCAGGGCCTGTCACAAAATGATTTCCAGAGAAACAAAATTACACTTGGCACCATCATTAAAGAGGAGAGGCAGCCCATCCCTTTATCGCAGTCAGACACATCTGGGGCTTTCTCCACTATGGGGTAAGCTTTCTGTCTCAGCCCTTCATTTTCAAATGTGTCTCCTTCGTTGTAGGATCGGTACACAAGCCTGGAGAGTGTGTATGCACTGGAGCATCGGGCTGAGAGATGGGTTCACAGACTATTCTCTCTCCGGAGAAGAGGGCTCAGGGAGGCAAATGGCCAATCCCATCTCCACTGCCAGAAGTCATCATTAACAACAGTGATATTGCTATACCAGAAAAGAAAATAGTCAAATTTTCTGAATTCCTCTAGATCAGGGGTTCCCAACCTGTGCTCTGAGGAGCATGTAGGGCTCTGCATGCCACTCCAGGAAAATGAAAGAAATAAAAATTGAATGAATTTAAAAAATAAGAATTTATTCTTTAAATATATAGGATATATATGAGTATATTATATTCATAAGACATGGGGTAGGCCTCTTAGGGGCTCCGCCATAGAAATAAGGGCTCTGCGGATCAAAAAGGTTGGGAACCTCTGTTCCAAATGGTGATCTGAAGCTGTCTCCATGCTCCCAGAGTTATAGGGAAACACCGTCTCATCAGGGAACTGAGAGGTTGTGGATCTAAATGCAAAAAAAAGTATGAAATGTTATCCCATACACAATGTCCCTGAAAATTAATGGGTGATACGCATCCATGTGCAATGGCATCATATGTGGAATTCTGCTTCTGCAACCTTGAATGGGTCATGGTCATTAAAAAATGCAAACCTGCTTTTGTAGGGGAATTTTTACACACACACACATGTACACACCAGCAAGATTCTAGCCCTTGTGTTGAAGACTCATTTTAAAAGTATTCCTTGACTTAGAATAATAGAATCATAGAGTTGGAAGAGGCCACAAGGGACATACAGTCCAACCCCCTGCAATGCAGAGAATACACAATCTAAGCACTTCTGCCTTTTCTGTTTCCCACTCCCTTCTATATCCAAATTCAGCCTCTCTGGGGCAGGGACTTTTCTAGTGACTTTGTTACTCTGAATTTTGGACTGTTCCTCCTCCTTCTTTTCCTAGCAATTCTATCTTTATTTGCTTCCTTCTCTTCCCCCCTTTCTACCTAGATTTCTCACATGGGGGATTCCCAGCAGTCAGGGATCCTATACTGACCTGGATGACATCACACCCCTTTGTAGCCAATCAGGTTTGGCTCCGTGATAATGTCATGGAGCATAAACAAAGGCAATTGGTGTTTGCATTGTGTAGGGAAAATAAGACGATGTCATTTTAAGTGGGTTGACATTTTGGCAAACATCACTGAAACTGTGTTGAAATCAGGGCGGGAGGTATTTTTGGCTCCACTTGACAAGATTCCCAAAACAATGAGTCGTTTAGCTCGGCCCTAATAATCAAGGCTAAATCTGAATTTCTATAAATGTACCCAAGTGAAAAGAGTTTGGATGAACTGTTCCGCACTCTTGTTTGCTTCAGCTTTGCAGAAGGGGAAGACACATTTTGCCGTTATGATTGAAGAGCTGCTTCCTCCTCTGCACCGCACCCACACTTTGCATTGTCCATATTGTGGATGCTCACAACTTTGCCATGATGACAACCCCCTTTCAACCCTGCTCAGTACCTTTCAGCTTCAGTTCAAGCAGAGGGGAGGAGGGAGAGAAATCACAGGGCCATCAGCTCCCTCCGTGATGAATGAAGGCCCTGTCACTCAGAGAAAATGAATATTTCTTTGCAATAATGACCAGATGGTAACAAGTCTCAGATCTAAATTAAAACATGCATGATAAATGCCAAGAAAACACGGAAAGACAAAAACTCAACCTGGAGTGAAATCTCTCCATAAATCTTTGCCACCACCCCTTGAACACAAGCACTCCTAATGGGAATTAAATTATTAAGAGATGTGGCGAGGGGAATGCAAATAACACTTCTTTTTGCTTTCTCCTTCTCCCTCTCCTTCTCCTTCTCCTTCAATTTCAAGACCCCTCTGACACCCTTTAGTTCTTTGTGTTGGCAGACAGAAGTGGTCCAAAGAATAGCACTTTGTATCCATGCTGTGCTTGACAAGTCTCCAAAACATGGCAGATCTATTTGATCTCTGCAACACTCCAATTCCAACAGTCCTGTAAGGTAGGATTGAATTAGTATTCCTTGTTAAGGCTTGTGGTGTGTGGGGTGAAGATTACTTAGGTTTCAACAAGAACATTATAATCTAAATGAAGGCAGGCAACTGTGAATATGAGTGTATATGGACAGTCCAGTTTTCACCTTGCCTTTTATGGCTAATTTTTGGGCATAAATCAAAACTGAAAGTCACTTTCAGACTAGATTTTATTTTTGTTTTGGGTTTTTGGAGGGCAGAGATCATGGGGGATTGGTTGGTGTTTTTGTTTGTTTGTTTTTATCACATAGTGGCCAGAATGCTTTGGAGGAATATAGGTATAGCTTAACCACCTTTGAGTATTCCTTGCCTAAGAAAATCCCATGAAACACATGGGGCCATCATAAGTCAGCAAGCAAGTTGAAGGTACATGTACAGCAAAAATTGTAGTCATGGGACAGATGGGTTTTGGAATCCTTGTTTACATCATGGCCAGACATTGATAATTATCCAATGTATGGACGGAGAGAAAATTTTGTTGTGTGACTTCAATCATTTCTAACTTATGGCAACCCTAAGGCAAATGTATAATTGGGTTTTCTTGACAAGTTTCTTCAGAGGGAGTTTGCCATGCCTTCCTCTGAGGCTGAAAACATGCGACTTGGTCATGGTCATCTAAGTAAGATGGGTTTTGCCTTCCAGTGACCAGCCATCAAACAAAACATGTCAAATGTTTTAAACACACAGTTGAGGGCAATCACTTGCTATGACAAATACACTCGTCTGTCCACGTTTGTGGCTTTGACTTTTGCAGATTTGATTATTCATGAATTTCTAGGAATATCTAGGTCCTCCAACACAACTCTATGGTCATCTTTAACCAAAGGTTGCACTGAAGGACTAGAGATTCCTAGAGAGAACACTCCACTAGGCATTTGTAGCAATTCCAGTGCAATTCTATGGTTGATGTCTGGCAAATGTTGACCACAGAGTTGTACTGGAGGGCCTAGAGATTCCTAGAGGGGTGTTATCTCAGGTAAAAACATAGTGTTTTTGTTATTTGCAGTTTTTTCCACATTCATGGGGGTCCTGTGCCCCTAACCCCAGCAGATGTGGAGGGACAACTACAGATGCCTTCCAACATTTGAGGATGCACGTCTTCTAAGCATATGCTTAGCATATCACCCAAGGTGACTAAGGGATGATTCCTTTTCTGCTAACATTTCTTAGAAGGGCTTGTTAATGATTCGCAAGAGCTCTAAATGGAGCCCCATCATTGTAACAAATGACTGTATCAGGTTGTCAGTTTTATCTCCCAAGGAAATCACACCAATATTGTTCAGTGGCTGCAGTTACCAATAACTGTCTTCCTTTTCCCTTGGTGACAGAGGTGTATCAGAATGGGCACTGTGCCAAGTGTTTGGATGCTACACTATTCACTATAGGTCTAAAGAGAAGGACCAAGATAGCACAGGCTGAGCCACACTATCCTGGCCCCAGTGTTCACCTGGGTCAGTCCCCCGGTTGGAAAGTTCACACACTCGTCCCTGCACAAAACCAAGACTGGGACAGGCATATGCTCCTTACCTTGCCCTGTGTAGCCCTGACAGAGGAAGCAGCCCTTGTTGCCATGCCTGACATGGAAATGGGGCACCTGACTGCACCCATGTGGCCAGGCACCCTGTTTCTGCGTCAGACACAGCAATGGGGGGCTTATCTGTCCAGGTGATGCACAGCAAGGTGAGCATGGGAAGGCATGTGCACAGCCAGGTTTTGCTGCAGAATTTCCTAGAAACTCTGCAGAATAGCAGGTGCAAATTAAACTCGGATAACTGCTGTTTACCCTGGGGTCAGGCCAGATTCTCCGGTGCTGTTTCTGGGCAGGCAAGGTCAGACCCAATCCTGCCCCAGGGGATTTGGCCTGCATTGTCTGATCTAGACAACATGAAGCCAGGGAGAACCCAGGCCTTTTGGCCTGTGCAGACAATCCCTATGTCATCCCTGATTGGCCAAGATCATAGAATCATAGAATCATAGAGTTGGAAGAGACCACAAGGGCCATCCAGTCCAACCCCCTGCCATGCAGAAAATCCAGATCAAAGCATCCCCGACAGATCTCTAAGTGATTAACTGTGGTAGAAGAATGAAGTTTGGAAGAAGAACTACACTCTTGGGTCATCACACCAAAGAAAATTGGGAGCAGGGGAGTAAAATATTCTTGAACTCTTTAGAGGGGAGTATTTTCATCCTATCAAAATTAAAACTGGCTGGTTTTCAGTGCAACCGCAGTATAAAAACATATAAACCACATTCTGTAAAAGAAGACATTTTCCCCTTTTAAATCTGCCAGCCTGTTCTAAAAGCTAATGACGGATGTTCTTCCTTCACAAGATGTGATTAGCTTTTTATACTTGGGCAAATATACTAGACAAGAGTTCTTAAACTATCATTGATTTGCCTATTAGAAATTATTAATTTCAAATTCTACTGGAACAACCTTTGTTAAATTACACTGAGCCAGAGGGACTTGGGGGCAGGGAGGGATTGCCAATCTAAAGAAAAAGAACCAGGCAGAATAGAACAGACCAGAAGCAAGAAAGAATAGGTTTACACTAAGCAGTTTTCTCATTAATTACATTTTTACTACTGCCACTGACATTACCAATACACAGCCAATGTACACCTCCTTCCATTTGTACAAGTTGCAATCTACTCAAAGTGCATGAACAGGAGCTTTGATTTACTTGCATTGACTTCTAAACACCCTAGTCAGTTCAGTTATGCAACCCTGGAGAAATCTTCACCCCCACCCAAAGGAAGAAGAGGCAACTGGTCACAGCATAGGGAGGCATCATTCACATATGGCCAAACTTGTTGGAGGGCATGCTGAGCCTGTTGGGAGCTCAGCAGAACAGACTCGCTTGACTGAGTCCATCAGCGCACAGAAGACTGTTCCACAGGGCATCTTTGCAAATGGCAACAGCAAGCCGGAAGCTCCATCAGGAGGAAAACAACCCAAGATACTGTGATTTGCTTTTCACTTGGTACCCATTTCCATCAAGGTGAAGACTGGAAACATTTCCTTGGAGAGGGAGGAATGGTGGCCATCACATCATGGGACCTAACCATCCACTGCCTGGAGATTAGATAGATAGATAGATAGATAGACAGATAGATATGGATATGGATATATGGGAACACAGGTGATGTCTTCCTTATCCAAAATGCTTGGGACCAGAAGTATTTTGGATTTTTTATTTATTTTGTAATTGTTTGGATTTTGAAATATTTGCATATCCATAATGAGATACCTTGGAAATGCGATGCAAGTCTAAACATGAAATTCATCCATGTTTCATAACACTTCATACACATATCTGGAATGTAATTTTGTACATAATATTTTTGATAATTTTGGGCTGGAGACAAAGTTTGCATACACTGAACCATTAGAAAGCAAAGTTGTCACTATCTCAGCCATCCATGAAAAAAGTGTTGGTTTTTGGAGTATTCTGAATTTTGGAATTCTGGATAAGGGAGATTCAACATGTATCTGTGTGTATTCGCGTGCGCACAGAGATGATGATGATAGTGATCATTATGATTTTCATTTATATGCCATCTTTATCCCAATGATACAATGCAAGTTGTCTTATGGCATATTTTTTAAAAAAATCATACAAATGAAAACCTATACAAAACTTCAATAAAAGGATAAATTTATAGATTTTATATATATATATAAATTGTAAAGTTGAAACATTAAAATTCATTGAAAGACTGTATAAAACCATAAAACATCATGACTCACCATTGTAACTGCATCCCTGCCAGTTTCTAAGCCTGATGGCATAAGAATGTACAGCTCCCAGAATCCACCAACCACAGGAAAGGGGATTCTGGGATTTGTAGTCACTAAATGTTCTCCCCTCTGCAATAAATACTAAAAGTCAAAGTTGTCTTTTGAATTACCTTATCCTATACAGTGGACCCTTGTTATACGCTGGGGTTTGGTTCCAAGATCCACCGTGTATAACAAAATCCGTGTATGCTCAAGTCCCATTAAACATAATGACATAGCAAAATGGTGTCCCTTATAAAAAGTGGAAAATCAAGGTTTGATATTTGAAATTTATACTTTTTTGGAACATTTTCACACCGTGTATGCTTGAATCCATGTATAATAGATCCGTGTATAAGGAGGGCTGACTGTATCACCCTTCCCCTACAAAAGCCTCCTCTTTGTGCCCTTAGTGATTAGAGATGATTGCAGATGGGGCCTGGCCAAAGCAGAATACAGTGGCACTATTACTTCCCTTGATCTAGACACTATACTTCTATTGATGCAGCCTAACAAGGCCATTGCGATTTTAGGCTGCATCAATAGAAGTATAGTGTCTAGATCAGGGGTAGGCAACCTTTTTGATCCGGGGGCCGGGTTGCTGTCCCTCAGACAACTGGGGGGCCGAAGCCCAAAAATAAATAATTTAAAAAAAATTATATAAATAAATAAACCGGGACAAATGTAGGACAGAATTTTCAAATGGAGGACACTTTTTTATAAAAATGGAGGACACACAAAAAAATTGCTGATTTTTAAATTTTTTAAAATATAAATGCATGTTTCTGAGGCTTCTATAGACAATTGCCCCCCTTGCCCCCGCTTGCCCCCCTTGCCCGCCTCCTCCTGATAGGCCAAAGGCCCCGGCAGCAATCGGTGGCAGGACCAGGCTGGGGCCGGTCCCAAGGCCTCGTCGGGCTGCATCCGGCCCGTGGGCCATAGGTTGCCTACCCCTGGTCTAGAACAAGGCAAGTAATAGTGCCACTATAGTCTGCTTTGGTCAGGCCCCACCTGGAATATTGTTTCCAGTTCTTGGCACCACAATTGAAAAAGGATGTGAAGAAACTGGAGCATGTCCAAAGGAAGGCGACCAAAATGGTGAAGGGTCTGGAAACCATGTCCTACGAGGAACAACTTAGGGAGCTGGGGATGTTTAGCCTGGAGAAGAAAAGGTTAAGAGGTGATATAATAGCCCTGTTTAAATATTTGAAGTGATGTCATATTGAGGAGGGAGCAAGCTTGTTTTCTGCTGCTCCAGAGACTAGGACCCAGAACAATGGATGCAAACTACAACAAAAGAGATTCCACCTCAACATTAAGAGGAACTTCCTGACAGTAAGGGCTGTTCTACAGTGGAGCACATTCCCATGGAGAGTGGTGGAGTCTCCTTCCTTGGAGGCCTTAAAACAGAGGCTGGATGGCCATCTGTCGGGGATGATTGAGGGTTCCTGCAAGGCAGGGGGTTGGACTCGATGGTCCTTAAGGTATCTTCCAACTTTATGATTCTGTGATTAAAGCCGAGCTCAGCAAGCCTCCATGTCAGCCTAGCCCCATTTACGGAGCTCCCCCAATGATGCAATGATGCCCACACCCTCAAAGTTTGAGATGTGGCAATTTTTGACCAAACTGACAAAACTACTAACAGGGCCCTTGCAGTTTATTGAGGGGCAGGGTTGTCGGAACATTTCATCATATCTTATGTTCTGTCATCTTACTTGTTTCTGCCAGCCTGTTTGTGTATTTTTCTAAAGTAAGAAGTGACCATCCAATGATTTCCTGTTTAGGGGAAGAAAAGCTTGTACTGGCTCCAAAATGAGAGACGTGTGTGTGTGTGTGTGGGGGGGGGGGACAAAATGCCTGAAAGTGCAGAAAAAAAAATAGCTGATGGCACCTCACGGCGCCTGGTAGGTGAAATTGGACACTGAATGGCAATATTTGTCCCAAATTATCCAACAGAGTCGCTGTGTTGCCCAGCAGAGTCCTACCCATTGTGGGGTGCCATTTGTCCTTTCACCCTGTTTTCAGGTATCTTACCAATCTCTTTTTTAGTCCTTCACAACTGTTTTCTAAACCAGAAAGTGATAGGAAAATCACTTCCACTTTTTTTAAGGAGTGGGGAAATTCTTATGCAGACTGAAAGAAAGGTGAGAAGAGAGCAAAAAAATAAAAATAAAATAAAAAACAATAATACAGGTACCCTGTTGAAATGATCAGCACCACCCTCAAAGGCTTGGATGTGATATTGGGTATACAGAAAAAAATGCCTCCCCCAGTTTTGGCAAAGGGGTCACAGTGGCAGAAAAATGGGATGTGGCCCTATTGAGTCCAAATCAGAAGTAAAGAGACTCCTAACCTATGGCAGTTGCCCACCCCAGGTCTAAGATTTTCCATTCTGTCCAAGAAGGCAGAGCCTCAGTAAAGAAAAAGAGTGGTTAAAGTCATCTTTACATGCTTTACTTTCTCTGTTAACAAATTGGCTGGCAGTTTTATCCCACCTTGAGCCTTCCTCTTAAAATGTCCCAGTTGTAATGATGCCTAAGTTAGAAACATGAAGACAAAAGGCTTCTTTCTTTTGGCTGAAAAAAATCCCCCTGCCTGCTGACTGAGCACTAATTTATTTATACAATTGTTTAATTGCCCTTCTGCTCAAAGCACTGGAGGCGACATTTAATCGATTACATTTAAAATAAGTCATAGAGAATAATCATGAATATATGATTAACAATTGTCATACCAGCAGCTCAAGTTTCCATCAAGATCAAGTGGAAGTTACTTTGAATGCGAAGCTAGTACAAGTGGGGTCGAAGGCCTTTATGGCCGGCATAGCCTGAAAAAACCACAAAAAACTATAGTACAAGTGGCTTCATCCAATACTTGCCTACATTTCAGGATGTAGTGAGCTAGGTCCCTTCTACCAGGCCGATAGGTTTGGGAGTTCTTGTGGGCATCATGGCCACAGTTGTTCATTGGTGTGAAAGAGTTAACTTCCATTAGTGATCTGGCTGGAATTCACTTTGCACTATGAAGCTGGGAAAAGATATTACGACTGAGAATGGATGGGGAGGAGTGAAGTTTTCTCTCTTGCTAGCTCACTTGCACAGTTCTAATTAATATTAAGCAAAAGGTGGGTCACACTTATACACTTCAGTTGTCTTTGCTTGCTTTGGCCCTATATAACTTTTGGAAATAGGGTTGCCATATTCCAGTTCCCTATATCTGGGCATCTAATGCACATATTATAATGTGCAAATTATTATAATTATGAATATTGTTAATTTGAATTCTGATTATGCAAATTCAACACATTTTGCATATTGCACTTTTTGTATCATCAGGTTTCAACCTCAGTACCAAAACTAAGCTATAAGCTCTCTTTTTCTTCTTTTCTGCTGTAGCTAGTGTGAAGAGATGGAGGCTTCCAAACAGTCCCAGAGAGTAAAGGGACTCCCTTCATTCCCCCATGCTACCTAGCCATAGGTTCAGGGGGAGCCCTGTTGGTGCAGTGGTTAAATGTCGATACTGCAGCCACAACATTGTGAGTTCAGTTCCAGGGCTCCAAGGTTGACTCAGACTTCCATCCTTTTGTAGGTCAGTAAAATGAATACCCTGCTTGTTTGGGGCAATTGACTTACAGATTGTAAATTGCTTCGAAAGTGCAGAGAGAGAGAGAGAGAGAGAGAGTGGTATAGAAATGTAAATGGTATTGCTATTACTATTCAAGTCACCAGCACAATCACCACACAACAAAAAGGCTGTCTCTACTTGCCTCTTTTCCCTTCCAAACTTCTGGGCCCATTGGGGGAAGTGGGGAGGGAACAGTAGAATAAAGTGGCAATGCTACCCCTCTGCAGTAGCAACCTGAGCCTGAAGGGCAGGAAGAGGCTCCCACCAGTGC
This sequence comes from Sceloporus undulatus, assembly GCF_019175285.1. NCBI lineage: Eukaryota > Metazoa > Chordata > Lepidosauria > Squamata > Phrynosomatidae > Sceloporus > Sceloporus undulatus. The sequence goes on along the minus strand of NC_056523.1, from coordinate 328,841,091 downwards.
CAGTCTTCCTGCATGGTTTTCTGCTCCATCACCACTGTTGCTTCTTAACCTACCCATTGGTCTGTGATGAAGGAGAAATCTGGGATTTAGTGCTTCAATTGGCCCAGTAGGCTTGAGCCTTTTTTAGTCCCTTCAATCCAGGATTTTCCACATTTTCTGGGACAAATGGCAATCCTGTTTGTAGGCCCATCTTTTCTTTGGGGGATTTTATTTCATTGCCAGCGTCAGGAAAAGTCTAAGTAGAATTTGCTTGGAGACCTAGCTCTACCATTGTCTCTGTGTGTGGGGGAGTGGGGTGTTAGGTCCCATCAGCAAAAGGACTGCCACGCTTCTCTCCTGTGTACCATCTGCTGCATCAATTGCCACCAATAAAGCTTATGCTATAGGAGTAATGTGTGTTAATGACTGGCACCTAACGAACAGGCCTGTGGCTCCACCTGGTTCCAGAACAAGGTACAGGGTTATATTAAAAACTTACAAGCAGGAAGAAAGATTATGGAGAGAGTTAATAATATTAAATAGAAAAATCCCACTCACCCCCAAAATAAGTTTTTGGTATCTACTAACAGAAACCCTAACTAGAAATAACACCAAGGCTTTGCTGTTGCCTTCCCAGATGGCTGTTAAGTGGGCTTGGACTTCTGACCTTTGATGTTTTGCTCAGAGAGAAATAGTTGCCCGAACTTTGGTGGACCAGGCTTGTGGTCTGTTGCATATGGGTTCTGTGTGTGTGTGTGTTTTAAATGAGCGAGAGTTGGGGGGGGGGGGGGGAGAAAAAGAATATCTATCTATCTATGCCGAAGAAGTGTTGGACTCAAGCCTGCCACAGTCAAAAGAATGAAACTGCCATCCTTAATTTGCTTGGCAGGCGCTTGCATTGACAGGAAGTTGTTAGAAATAGAATAATGCTCCGAGGAGAAGTTCAGAAACTTAATAGGACTTTAAAAACAACAGGAGCCAGAGGGAGTGCAGATGGTTCCGAGGCTCAAGGACTAAATAAACATTGGTTTTAAAGGGGGGGGGGAGTAAATTGCCTACGGACAGAGGAGCCTCCAAAGGGATGTTCGCACATATTGTGTCCAACACCATTAGTTTACCCCGTGGGAGCAAGTGTTCAGCAGTTAAAGACATTTTGGAACTGAGGCGGCAGGGAAAGAAGAGGCCTCCAAAGACACTTTCAAATGAGCAGGAGGAAGGAGCAAAGTGTCTGAAGGCTACAGTGTCGCCAAACTGGTGGCCAAACATCTGTCTCTGGGACCAATAATTGGAAACTGATTGACTTTGTGGATTTTTAAAAAGAAAACAATAATAATAATGCTGAGAGAGGGGGAGTCGAGATTGGCAGGGAAAGAAAAGAGGGATAAAGCGCAACAGGGACATGGGGTGGGGGTCCACAGAACATCTCTCACTCTCGCTCTCTTTCTCTCCAAGGCTTCATTTAAGCTTGGCATAGTCTAGAAAAAAAGATAAAAACAGACAACCTGATATTCACTGATTGAAAAAGCAAACATAGCGAACAGCTTTCGGATGGACTCCAGCACTGTGATTTCAGAAATAAGTGCCTTGGAACACTGAGTGCAATCTTCCACCCAGGGCTGCTAAAGCGTTTCTGCCAAATAATTTACATTTATAAAGCCTTGAGTCCCGCCTTCTTCCCCCTGCCCCCCCCCCTCCCTCCCTCCCTCCCTCCCTCCCTCTTTTGTTCAAGAGCCAGCTCATGGGACAATAGTCCAAAGAGGCTGCTGCAGCATTACTTGTCAAGTCAGCATTGAGTTTCGGGGAAGTGAAAATTTCAGGCAAGTGCCTTAGAAGAGTCTTTCTTGCTTGGGAGGACAGATGGAGTTGGGATGCAATTCTCTGTTAATGTTGTCATGTCATGCAAAGACAAATAATTTCTGCAGCTTTCTTCCTGCATCAAGGGAGAATATGAATATTTTTGTGCAGTATTCTCCCTACACTTTCTATTTTGCTAGTATTCCAGGGACACATTGTAAGCAAAATAATAATAGTTTTTCCACATAAAACATACCATTTCCTGGCAGAAAACATATTTTGCAATGCAAAGGTCTGGAAACCATTCCCTGTTTGAAGGGATGTAATACTGAGGATGGAGCAAGCTTGTTTTCTGCTGCTCCAGAGACTAGGACACAGAGCAATGGATTCAAGCTACTGGAAAAGAGATTCTACTTAAACATTAGGAAGCATTTCCTGATGGTAAGATGCAATTTGACAGTGGAACACACTCCCTTGGAGTGTGGCAGTCTCCATCTTTTAAAATAGAGTCTGGATGGCCATCTGTCAGGAGTGCATGGATTATGTCTTCCTGCATGGCAGAATGGGACTGGGCTGATGACCCTTGGGGTTTCTTCCATAAGTTTCCTACTAATGGCGAACCTAAGGCAATCCTATCACAGGGCTTTCTTAGCAAGATTTGTTCAGTGGGGTTTTTTTTACCCAGTGCTTCCCTCTGAGGCTGAGAGAGTATGACTTGGTCACACAGTGGGTTTCCATGGCTGAGCAGGGATTCAAACCCTGGTCTCCAGAGTCATAGTCCAACATCCAAACCACTACAAAATGATGGCTATGTCCACTTCAGGTTTGGTGATTGCAAATATTTAATAAAATATGACCCAGTTATAGCCCATCACATATATCTTGACTCTTATTTCTGGGTGGTCATGCAACAGCTTTACAACCCTTAGGGGCAAAAATTGGAAACACTTTAAGAGCTGGGCAAGCTCACTTGAGAAAGGGGCAACACAAAGGATCCTGAGAAGCTGAGTAAGTCTCCTCAGATGAAGTTGAGAAGTTTTATACTTCTGAGTAGCATGACTTAATTTGGGCCAATGCTTAGTCAGTCAGAATGGATGAAGAAATGTTTATTTCTTTATTGAAAGGTTTTTTTTTTAAAGGACACCCTTCATTAAGTCTGTCCGGGTGTTGTACAAGAGAATAAGAATAACATCCATATAGAATCATAAAAAATAAGCATAAAGCAAAACAACAGTGTAGGGGAAAACACATAAAGAGATAAGGGCAGATAAAACCTAATCAGCCAGTTCACATTTGATTCCAACTAGCTTAGAAAATGTTCTAGCCTTTCTGGCTGACAAACAAAGAAGAGACCTTGTTTACTTTTTATGCATAGTATACATTTTATGAGAGGATGGCTATGCCAGAATTACATGATGCCTGAGCTGAATTGGTTAGCATGCCTTACTTGTGCTTGTCACACAGTGATCATGTTGTTTAACCAGCCCTGATTAGGGCACTACTCTTGCACAACCTCTTAGAAAGTGCAACCACATGGGTAACTTCATTTATATTTGCCTGACCAATATGCTACAGACATGTTCAATTCACAATTTCATAAGAGGAGTTTTGCAAGAGTAACCCTTTCATATCCACTTAAGTATTGTAGTGGTTTGACATTGGACAGTGACTCTGGAGACAGGATTTGATTCCCAACTCGGCAGTGAAACCTTGTGATTTTGGGCAAATCACATGCTCTCAGCTCAGCCTGAGGGAAAGACAATCGCAAACCTCCTCAGAACAAATCTTGCCCCCCCCCCCAAAAAAAACATGATAGGTTAACCTTAGGGTCTCCAAAAGTTGGAAATAACTTGAAGGCACACAACAAGAAGTATTCTTGGATAGTGAAGACACTGAACTTTAAGGTATCACTTTAATGTATTCACTGAAGATTGTACATTCTGCATTGCACCATGGGAAAAGAGGCTAACATATAGGACTACATGTCATCAGCTGTACAATGTTGGTATTCAGAAGAAGTGTAACCACTGCATAACTACATGTGTGCAAACTGATTGTTGTTGCATGAAGGAATAAGGGGTCACATTTATAACCTACAATGAAGAACACATTATAGCACACTAACAGTACAATCTGATCTCTTTTTACTCACAAAGAAACCCTACTGTTTCCAGTGGGGTTGCGCTCAAGAAGTAATCCCACTCTCAGGAAGTAACTTAGGAGCAGGTCCTAAACTGTCTTCTCTTACCAGTAATAGACTGGATGAGGGTAAATAAACTAAAACTTTATCTTGACATGACAGAGGTGCTTTTGGGCAGTTGTAAGGCTGATTTACAGGGGGGGAAATCTACAGATGATCAAGAAGAATAATCCACACAATATCTTTGGGGGAGTGAGCATCTAGGCCCTGACCCTGGGTGTGAGAACAGGGCCTTTCCAAGTCCACACAATCTACACACAGAGTATTTGTGCAATGGAGGAGAGAAGGTCCCTCTTCTTGTCCTTTCACAAAACAGACATATTAAGCAATCCTACAGATATTACTCTTTAAGGAGCCTGGAGAGACAGACTACACCTGGGCCTTGGTGAGAGGTAATCCGATCTAACACATAACGAAGTTTTATATCTATGAATGAAAGACGCTGCAAGCATACAAACCCAATTATTCTGTCCCAGATTAATGCACAACATCTGTTGAACACAATTATCTAAGTAAAGAATACTTTCTATAGGCTAGCCAGGGAGGATTTCCAGTCTAGCCAGGAATGATTTAGGGGAGGAGAAATTAACATATACTGGGTCTTCTAGCCATCTTCTACCCCAAACTTCTGGCCAGAATTGATGGGAGTTGAAGTCCAACAACAAATGTAGGGTTGCATATTGCTCACCCTGTCTTACACCATCGGTTGATAGTTCCGCTGTCACTGCAGCTGTGAATCCTCTCCATGGTCCAATCCAAATTTTAGAGGAGCTGTCCAAAGTGTTGCAACAAACTTGGTTGAGCACCTTGGACTGCTCTTTCAGTGTTCAGAGTAGATGACCACTGACAAAGAAGCCACAAGCTGCCCCTGCCTCAGAACCCATGTATCATTTCTTTAGACACTAAAAGCCTTGTAAAGCCTTCTTAGGTATCTGTTCCATCTCCATTTCTTTCTCTCTCTGCTATAACAGCCTCATACCAGGCCCAGATTTTCCCCCTCCCTGTTCAGCATCCCACACCCTCAGGGCATCAGTATGTTCTTTGCAAGTGAAACAACTCCTCAGAACAAATGGAGTTCACCCCCTTCTCCAAATAAATATATAAATAAGTAGCCCATTTATCTTATTTTTTTCTTATTCCCCTTCCAAAAAACTCTTGGGTCAAAGATCCCTTGAACAGAGGTCTGGCTGAGAAAGAAAAGAAAGAAAGAAAAATGACAACTAATAACATTTGAGAAAACTGTAGGAATGACCTAAAATAGCTTTTCCATACATAATAATCTTGCAATTTTAAGGTCCAATAACTCAAGGGCCTCTGGGGTTACTAGCAAATGCTATACTCTCCCTTGGGAGGCTGCAAAATGTCCTTTGCCGGTGGTATAAAACCCACTGTTCTTAACTCTTCAAGGACTCGCTGTATTGGCCCTTAAATCAGTTCTGAGCCCCTGACTCAGGTTTTTCCAATCTGCCGTTCAGAGCTAGGGGTAATTGGGTAGCAGGAGGGAGCACATTTCTAGTTTGAAGTTGCTGTTTGCAGGGGCTGTTGAAGATGCCTGCCTTGGTAAAACTTGAAGGAGCAATTCACGTGACTCACACCTCATTTCCAGGCTTAGTCGTTGCCATCTTACAATGGCTATAGTGTCACATCTGAAATAAACTCATCTTTCGCTTATCAACACCCTAGAACTCTCTTGTTGGGATGTAATTCTTCACCAATTTTCTTGTTGAAGGAAGAAAAATTTTATGAGCAATTTCAGTAACTTTCTTTTTGCTGTGAGAAAATTTTCAGAAACTGATGTTTTCTAAGACTTTTCACAGCTCAAGACTCATTCTGTGCAAAATTTGCATATGGTATTTTTATGTCCAGAGGCAGAATGGCATGGTCTGAACATGCCATGTCCAACTATGACTCTGGAGACCTGGGCTTGAAGCCCTGCTCATCTATGGAAACCCAGTGGGCGAGTCACATGGGCATGTCACACTCTCTCAGCCTCAGAGGATGGCAATGGCAAAATCCCTCTAAATAAGTTTTTTGTGGGTTTTTCAGGCTATGTGGCCATGTTCTAGAAGAGTTTCTTCCTGACGTTTCACCAGCATCTGTGGCTGGCATCTTCAGAAAATGCTTGCCTGGAAAAAATTGGGTATGTATATACTGTGTGAGCCTGTATGAATGCAAATCATTCCTGCATTCCCAGGCTCACATAGTATGTGTACACACACACACACACATTTTTTCCAGGCAAGCATTTTCTGAAGATGCCAGCGACAGATGCTGGGGAAACATCAGGAAGAAACTCTTCTAGAACATGGCCATATAGCCCAAAAAACCCACAAAAAACTCTGGATGCCGGCCATGAAAACCTTTGACTTCACCCTCTAAAGAAGCTTTTCACAAAAACCTCATTATAGGTTATCACAGGCAGGATACAGACCGTCCAAAAAGGGTGGTCTCCCGCTGCCCTCGTTTGTTGCGCGAGGGTTCTGCAGCGGACAAACTGCACGGCTCCCTCGTGCAACAAAAAGAAGCCACAAAAAGCGGCTTCTTTCTGCGGTGCCATTATGACGCTGCAAGGCGCCAATGGTGCACTTGTGGCATCATGAAGGCGCCGAGACGTGCGGATGCTAGGCGTCCGTCACATAAAAATGGCAGTGCCCGTAAGGGCACCACCATTTTGATGTCCTGGCACCGTACTAGAGTTAGAGAGCGTCTAAAAACTATGCTCTTGGGCAACCCTAGTACGTCAGGACGTACTAAAAGGCCCATTTAAATCGGGCCTTAGTTTCTCCATATGTCAGAAACAATTGGAAGGCACACAGCTACAGCATCAACAACGTTTTTGCACATAAAACACCATTTTCTGCCCAGAAAATGTCTTTGGAATATTATTTTCTGGGCAGAAAATGCTATTTCCTGTGCAAAATATTTATATCGATTATATCAATTCTGGGTAGAATAAGTCCCAAAATGCAAAGATTCTTGCCTAGCCAGGATTCTTCTCATTAGAGTTACTCAACACTTGATAAATATTTAAAAACTATTTTCCAAATATTTTTTTAATATTGTTCCCATAGCTGTTCTCTTGTAATTTTACACATGTGTAAGTTCTATGGTGAGGTAGGGAAAGTGCAGCCCATGAATCCCACTTTTGTGTTCCTGAGGTCCCCAACTGGTCCTCAAAAGCCCCACAAAAGCCCACAATTTTAAAACTGAGTTTGGGTAATGTTTGGGATAGCAGGGACTGAACTCTATCTCCAAATTAATTTGGTACCTTGGATACCAAGAGAGCCTATATATTCTCAAGGCACCACATGCTAGCAGGCCTACTTAGTACTTGGAAGTGAGACTATAGTTCATATTAAAACTTGCCATGGATTCGCCATTGTGCTGACATGGAACCCACTGGCTGCTAGGGTGGGAGAAGGAGCCTGTGACTGGACACCTGCTGGAGCACTTGGCTAGTGGTTATATTTTCCCAGCATTCTACAGCAATGCTGAAAGAATGCAGATAAATCTGCTCTGAGCATGCACTTTCTCCAGTGCCTTACCTTCTTCATAACCACTGCACCCACAGACCCCAATCTCCTACCTCCTGCCACCACCAACTACAGAGGCATAAAAGTTTCAGCATAGTGTACCCATAGGATCCTGGCCAATGTTGGGATCATTATTATTCATGTCTCCTTAACCCATTTAGAGCTCTAAATGTTCACATTAATATCTCCATTAATCTCTGTGGTTTTCAATCCATGTTCACTCAAAACTCACACCAAAAACAATTTTTTAAAGCTGGCTCCTGCATGAAAGATTTGGGGAATGCAGTCTTTCAGTTTTGACCTGTCCATGAGATGAGGTGATTAATCTCAGGTCAGTTTGGTCCAGAACTCACATAGGTTCAACGGTGCAAGCATCCCCTCCTTTCAGTAGTAGCTGGTGACTTCCATGTGAACTGGCTCTTGGGTTTCGTTTCAGTTTTAAAGGAGTTATTACAGAGAGATCATCATCATCATCATCATCATCATCATCATCATCATCATCATCATCATTGTTTAACTTGAGGAAAGGAGAAAAGTGGGCCAGAGAAAACATGATGG
>NC_056523.1:328745207-328833017 GCF_019175285.1 Sceloporus undulatus | reverse complement strand
GAAGTCTTGGTACCAGAGAATGAACTGAGTCCAGTTGATATGAATGTTGTGAAGAGGCAGAGAACTTTGGAGGAGGAAAATCTGGGGTGGAGATTTAAACATACAGGGAGGCTAAAGAAGCAGTTTTGTGTGTGTGTGTGTGTGTGTGTGTGTGTGTGTGTCTGATGGGGTGTGGGTGTAAACTGATTAGCGTGAGTTGGTGAAATCTTTGCCCCCCAGGTCTCTAGTTAATGCCAATATTAGAGCTAATTCCTCCAGGGTGTGGAGGAGCCAGCACTTCAAACACATCTAATACAACACGTAGGAGGCTAAGAAGAAGTCACCGTAACAATTCAAATTCCACCAATTGCCTTTTGTGTTCACCTAAGGTTATGGATTTTAATTCTGAAGCCCATCTTGTAAAGGCATTGCTCAGCTCTCTCACTGGATTCTGGCTAGATTCTGCCTCCCATGCAGATTAAAAATAAAATGTATCATTTTAAGGACCAGGGAGGTTGCGAAATTGCTGTTAGTAAGATGACAGCTTCAGATGGGCTTCGTGATTTGTAGGCATTAATCCACTCTGTTGCTCCTTTTAAATAATTTTCCACGGAACACTGGAATGGTTGGGAGGAGAGCAGCAGGGAGGGAAATAGAAAGGGCCACAGGAATCTGTAAATTCTGATTATAGAATTTCCTCTCCTCCCTCCCTCCTCTTTCTCTCTTATGGCCTGGCATTTGCCAGCCCTGTGTATGGCAGTAAATTATTTAGTTGGCAATCGTGCAAAGGAATCACATCCAGTGACACTCCTATAAGCCACTAATTGTGTTAATGCTTTGGAAGATTAGAGGAGAATTGAATCAAAGTAATGGGAACCAAATAACATCCTGAATTATCCAGAGGGAGACAATATTGGTTCTCAGATGTAGCTCATGCATTAATTCTTCCCAAGACCAAGTGAAGCTGAAAGCCAAAATGGAAGCACTGAAGATGGCTTGGCTCTTGTGAGAAGATTTGGGTCAAGATCCTAAATCAGAGCTGCATAGCAGAACCTTCCATGTGTGGAAACAAGGACCTGGAGCAATGGATTCAAGCTACAGGAAAACAATTTCCACCTAAACATTAGGAAGAACTTCCTGACAGTAAGAGCTGTTTGATGATGGAATATATTGCCTCAGAGTGTGGTGGAGTCTCTCTCTTTGGAGGTTTTTAAACAGAGGCTGGATGTCCATCTGTCAGAGATGCTTTGATTGTGTCTTCCTGCATAGCAGAATGGGGTTGGACTGGATGGCCCTTGGGGTACCTTCCAACTCTATGATTCTAGGATTCTGATGGCCCATGTAGATGTATATTGTACATTACTCACTGCACATGCAGTTGTCTAGTGAGCAACACAAGCATGCATTTCACACTGATTTACATAATCAGCACTGCAAACACATCTAGGGGTAGCTGTGTTAGCCAAATAGTAAATCCAATAACATCCAAACAATGATACCTTTATTGGATCAACCAAAATGCACAATTACATGTTGCAAGCTTTCGGAGTCACACTGGCTTCTTCGTCAGGCAAACAGGAGAAGGAAATGGAAGATGTTAGTCATAGGTTTGCATTTTCTCTTTCTGGTCTTAGCTCAGATGGTAGGGAGGGCTATCTGCAGGCTGGCACCTCCCGCTTTGGCCATGTGGTCACTGGTAGATTTCAAACTCAAGGAAATTTAATGTCCATTTGCAATTCAATGAAGATGTTTCCCTGGGATCCAAAATGTCTCCTTCCTTTGTGAAGCCACAGACTCCTATGTAGGTAGAGAACATTGAATTTTCAAGAAGTCTTCATGTTTTGCATCAGGAAAACTTTAGATGGTGTTGAGATAAAGCATGCCAATCAGAGCCAATATTAGAAAAAAAATGCTTTACCTTTGTTGGAGGCAGAAGCTTCAGATTATAGCAAGATCCCAGTGCACTGTCTCTCTCTAAGATTCTCCTGTGATGCTTAAAATGCAGTATCTTGAAATCCAAAAAATACCTAGTGGTAGTCATGTTGGCCATATAGCAAGTTTTCCTGATGCAAAACATGAAAACTTCTTGAGAAATTCAGTGTTCCCTACCTACATAGGAGCCTGTGGCTTTCACACAGAAAAGAGACATTCTGGATTCCAAGGAAACATCTTCTTTGAATTGCAAATGGACATTAAATTTCCTTGACTTTGAAAATCCAGCAGTGACCATGGCCAAAGGGGGAGGTGCCAGCCTGCAGATACCCCTCCCTACCATCTGAACTAAGACCAGAAAGAGAAAATGCAGGCCTATGAATAACATCTCCATTTTCCCCCTCCTGTTTACCTGATGAAGAAGCCGATGTGACTTCAAACGCTTGCAATATGTAAGTGTGCATTTTGATTAGTGCAAACACAGTCACACAGTGCTGCAATTAGCAAACATATAAGTGGCATGTAACTCTATGAACATAAAGTTGGACTGTCTGCTTGATTTAGGATCTTGGTCATCATATTACTGAATTGATGGATTTACTTCATGGGTTTATTTAGTGGTGATTCTTTTCTTTGATGATATGCTTTGGGGCTTTTCTTGTTTTATTTCTATTTTCACATTTTATTGTGTTTCAACACCTCCTTGGAATTTTTTTAAGTGTTGAAACAAACAAACAAACAAATAAACAAACAGGGACTGAGAAAGGGGTGTCGGGTTCCTCTCCCCTGACATTCATTCTTTGACAAACATAGCTATAAGCAAGCACTTTGAGGGGTAAGAGAAAAAGAATGGAAGCCTCTATGGAAACTGGCTTTCCCAGCTCTCAATTCATCCCCATGCTGGGATCTCGTAGTACCAAAGGCAACATGCCAGAGCTGTGGGGTAGGAATGAATGCTTTTGTGGGTATAGCAAGGATTTGTTTTTCTCCTTCCTTGTCTTTCTGTTTGTTCCCGTGAGCCCTTCTGCTACTGTTCCAATGTACTTGGAGGCCTTCCATCCAGGCTCAATTCCATCTCTTTTACTGCACATTGGAGAGACGGATACCTCCATTTAACCAGGATGTGTTCGCCTTAATGTCATCTGGGATGGACCAATCCGTCTCCACTAGCTAAAGAGTCGCCATGCCCGCAGGACTTACGGCTGCCATAAAACCCAGCAAGTGGGGCCTTTGTGTATCTGTTTCTAGGCTCCCCCGCTTTCTAAGCTCCTTGCCTGGGAGCAGGTATTCCTCTCCCAAGGAGATGGCAGAGAAACTTATTCTGATGTTGTTATTTGGATGGAATAACGAGATCTGATTAAAATGAACCAACCACACAGATACGTTGCTTGTAACCAACAACACACGGGCCATTACTTCACCTAATTATGCGGGCACGGCACGTTGGATGTTACGAGACAATGTCTTTGAGAGTCAGTGGAGCTGAACGAAGGAAGGCTCGAGGATTGAATGGCCCCAGTGTTGCAAAGATGATTTGATACAAACTCCTTTAGTATTTATTTGCTTATGCAAATGGGTAGGATAGGCTTGTCTGGAAGGCTCAGAGCAGGACACCACAGATCATGGGGTGAGAAAAGCATCCACAAGAGTGAATACAGAATATCTACTATGACTTTGACAACAAAATAGAAGCTAAAGAAACAAACTCTGTACATCTAAATGAGGGCCCCAGGGCACTGTAAGGCACAAAGGGTTTCTAATCAAGAAAGGTGGCATCACACTCTGGTTCTGGCACCAAATGTACCACACCTGTACAGCAATTTACCAGGAGAAAGAGCCAATACAGTGGACCCTTGTTATACGCTGGGGTTTGGTTCCAAGATCCCCCGTGTATAACAAAATCAGTGTATGCTCAAGTCCCATTAGATATAATGACATAGCAAAATGGTGTCCCTTATAAAAAATGGAAAATCAAGGTAAATTTATACTTTTTTGGAACATTTTCAAACCGTGTATGCTTGAATCCGTGTATAAAAAATCCGTGTATAAGAAGGGTCGACTGCATTTTCTAATGGACCACTTCTTTTTCCTCACTTTTGCCATGTAGGCTCAGGAATACAGGCAACATAGGAAACTCCCTTATGTGAAGTGTATCTCTTGTCCCATCCAGTGCGTTATTGTCAATTCTGACTGGCAACTATGTCTTTCCAAGGCCTCCCTAGTCTGACCAGGGGATCCCTAGTTTTCCCTGGTGGGGTCCCATTAAATACTTATCTATCAGACAAAACCATGCTTAGCTTCAGAGACTATTGTGGCTGACAGTCTTTGGGATGACCCATATAGCTGAATAAGCAATTTATGAGGCACTCCAAGGACTGGCTCTATACAACACTAGAATTTGCTGTGGCTCTTTTGCTGGAGCACCTCATCCCAATGGCACAGGTTGAGCACATTCCTACTTGCTGTCCCTGTTTAGACTTATGAAATCTGGGACATTATCATTCCCTTTATGAAGGAAGGACCTAAGATAATGGCCATGATCATATATAGAGACATGTAGCATAAATGTCTGTTGCATGTGGAGTTAACACACTGACTGTGGTATACAACTCTTGCATGAAATTGCAATAGTGCTTAGCTTAACCAGGACAACTAATATGCAACCAAATGCACAACCCAGGGCACAAGAGGACTCATGAACAATATGCATCCATGCACAATCTTCAGGGCTCATCCATATAGAATTCACATCCAGTGGTGCCACACGTGCCATTCTGCTTTTACAGATTTGAACTGAATGCAACAATTTCACATCACATCAGATAAAAATATCCAGCTATTTTAATAGAGGAACATACAAATGCATAATGCATCAACAGGATTCCAGCAACTGTTGGACTCCTGGATAAATATCATAAAAGTGGAAGAACAGCCCTGAAGCCCTGAATCAGACCAAAAGCTTGACTCCAGAAGCATCCTGTCTCAAGAGTACCCAGTCAGATGTCTCAAGGGAGCCCACAAGCAGATGAGCACAACTGCACCCTCCCACACATGGTTCCCAGAAACAATACACAAGAGTGTACAATGGCAGATACCAGAACTACTGTATCTTAGCTGCTTCTTCCTCCATGAATTCATCCAATTCTTTTTCAGAGCCATTGAGGTTGGTGTCCATCACTACCTCTCAAGTCATCAAATTCCACAGTTGACTGAGTGCTGCAGAAAGGAAATTTCTCTTTGTGCTCAAAGCCTGACACCCGTTCACACTACACAAACATAGGACTTTATCACACAGGGGGAATCGGGAGGAAATTATAGTGATTATCTCCTGAAAATCGCACATTCACGATTACGATTTTCACACACATTATGATTAAAGAAAAATTATCCCAGTGAAGTCGAAGGCTTTCATGGCCAGCATCCATAGTTTTTTGTGGGTTTTTCGGGCTATGTGGCCATGTTCTAGCAGAGGAACAACCAGGGAATAACAAGGCAATAAACAGCAACAAATCATTCATGGGATTTCCCCATGAATTATTTGTTGCTGCTTATTGCCTGGTTATTCCTGGGATAATGGCTCTTTAATTGCAACATCATGTGAATCATGATTGCATGATTTTCACAGGATAATCACTGTTTAAACCCCCCAATTTTCCCCATGTGATAAAGCCCATAGGCCTTGTTTGCATGGGCCAAAAGGCCTGTTCCCCTTCTTCCTCCATTCTGGCATTGTCTTCTTTGGACAATGCACATCCCAAACTACGGTTCTGGTGGTTCAACATCTGACACATTCAGCACCTTAAAATGAGAAAACCTGAAGCTTTCCATTCCCATCCTGGGGTGGCTGTCTGCATGGGCATCTCGTTGTGCTGCCCGGCAGATCTGCTGCCACACCTATCTATGTGATCATCACTGAGTGCCTTATTCTGATGTCAGAAATGAGTGACCCATGGCAGTGGTAGTTATGTTGGGTGGTTTGGATATGTTGGAAAGGAGCTTTGTTAGCACAGTGGTTAAACACAGGTACTGCAACCAAAATGTTGTGAGTTTGATCCTGCAGGGCTCCAGGTTGACTCAGCCTTCCATCCTTTCATTGGTAGGTAAAATGAGTACCGAGCTTGTTGGGAGCAATTGGCTAACACATTGTAAACCGCTTAGGGAGTGCCCAGATGTATAAAGTGGTATAGAAATGTAAGTTCTATTGCTATTCAGCAGGATTCCCATATAGACAGCCATCCTCACATAGAAACAGAGGGCTAGGTTATGGGGGAAGGCTGAATCAGCTCCGAGGCCAGGATACCAGCTTCCTGGCCAGTGCAGACAAAGCCAAAGTGTTATATTCCACTTGGATCCTATGGAATCTTGGGACCTGTAATTCAGGGAGAGTCTAGAGCTTTCTGGTTGAGAATTGTAAATGTTGCTCCTTAAACTGCCAATTCAAACATGCCATAGGATGGAACCATGGCCGTTAGAGTGGAATATACTGCTGTAACTGCATCTGCAAGCCTTGCTCCTCCAAATGTTTTGGACTTCAGTTGCCAGAATTCCAGGCTGTTGGCCAAGCTGGCTGGGGCTTCTGGGAGCTGAAGTCCAAAACTACTTGGAGGACAGAAGCTTGGGGATCACTGGTATAGTGTGACTGGGCTCTTGGTGGCCAATCAAGTGTATTCTTTCCTCCCATCCTTTCTTTTATTTTCTTTCTTTCTTTCTTTCCTTCTTTCTTTCTGTGTGAATTCTATTGGTTAGTCCCAGGTAGGTTTAGATTCATTGAATCAATTGTCAGTTGGTGATTTGACATTGTAAGTAAATATAATTGACTCAACGGGTCTATCCTACTTGGGCTTCACAAAAGGAGTTAGGCTAACAAAGAACAATGAAAGAGTTTCTCATGCCACCAGGGATGCTTTCCTTCTGCCCTCCCTCTTTTCTACATTTCTTACCTACTTTTATTTAAGAACCTTTAGGACACTTAAAATAAAATTAAAACATCCCTTTCTGAAGGTGGCTTATAATAACACCCATTCATGAGCAGCACATCACTAAAAATAGAATGAAATTGTAGGAGTCCACACTAACATTCAAACCAGCTAAGAAGCATTAAGATCAATAAGAAACTAAAACAAGTTCCATTCAGCAGCTCAATAAAAATCTCCAGAGAAAATCACTGAGAATCAATGGGAGGGGGAAACTCTTGTAGGTTCAGGGGTTCCATGGACTGCCAAAAATACCCAAACAAACCCGTATGTGTCTGGTACAGCTGGAAAAATAATTGCTGTTGTTTGTTTTTTTCCCCTGGGCTGAAAAAGTGAGTTTCATGATACTCAGGAAACTTGGCTGGGAAGAATAGCCTAGTGGTGGTAATTCTGTTCAGCTTCTACCTGGTATTCTCTCTCTCTCTCTCTCTCTCTCACACACACATTAATGTTTTACAGGAGACACCATGCAAGATTTTAAGAAAAAGACTCCAGCAGTCTTGCACAGAATGTATTATTTCTGTGTGTGCAAAACCAGTGGTGTCATTAGGGGGTGCAGGGAGTGTTCACTGCAACTTCAGAGGAGGGGTGACACCCCTACATTACCACACTACATTCTTATAGTGTAGCTATTCCACTTTTACTGCTCTGGCTGCTTCCTGTTGCATTTTGGGGTTTGCAGTTCATTGAGGCCTAAGATCTCTCTGGCTGAGAATTCTGAATGCCCCTCCCTGAACTGCAAATCCCAGAATGGAACAAGAGGCAGCCAGAGCAGTAAAAGTGGAATAGCAGTTGGACTGGATGGCCCTTGTGGTCTCTTCCAACTCTATGATTCTATGATTCTTTGCTATAAGAGGGTAGTGCAGTCATCTAGCCAGTTAGGCTCTTCTCCCACCCCTCCTGCCTTCTGCATATGGCCACATGGATTTATGTGTGTGTGATATGGTGTGTGTGTGTGTGTGTGTGAAAATAGCATCAACCTTTCAGAAAAAGTGGGTAATTTCTTTTGTGTAAGATTGCTGGATTTTGCAAAAACAACAACAATAACAATATTACACAAGAAAATTGCATATGACTACCTACAGAGACTTTTTTGCAGAAAACCCCATGAGTCCAACAGAAAAACTCCACGTGTCTTTCTGTGCTGAATAGTTTCCAGAAATATTTTGAGATGATAACTGGATGATAACTGCATAGAAATATCTGTTTTCTCTCCAGTGTGGAAACAACTGTGGAAATTATTCATCCTCATTTATGAGTTAAAAAATTACACCTCTAGTGTCTAGAAGCCCACTGCTTGTATGGAAAAACGTGAAAAAGACTCTGGGCTTGGACAGACAGGCCAAAATAAAGCTGCTTTGGGTCACTTTGGAGTTTTAATGACACACACATCTTAAGAAGCCAGAAGCTGTGCCAAAGCTGCGCTCCAGTCCTTAGGACTGGAGCGTGGCTTTGGCGCAGCTTCTGGCCTCTTATGACACATGCATCATTTAAACAGCATACCTCTAAAGTGACCCAAAGAAAATGCCCCATCCACTCTTTACAATTCTTATCCAGAAAACACCTTGACAGGTTTACCTTAGGTTGGAAACATCCTGAGGGCATACAACAACAGCAGCAGCAACAACAGCAAGTAGTCTCACTGAACCCATAAGACCAACTTGGGTGGTGACTCACTATTCAACAATTGATTCAGTTTGTCAAGATTAACTAACAGGGCAGAGGCCTTCACTGTGAAGGTCTAGCCCAGTCTTCTTAGCTGTTACTTTCTATGTTTGACTTTTCACAGTGGGAAGTTTTAAAATAAGTGACTCCACTCCCCATCTCCAGTTGAAGTCAGTGGTCAAAAAGTCCAGGACAGTAGATTGAGTACTCCCTTTGCTACTTGTATATATCAAGGATAAGGACTTCAGATATTGACAGACTCTTCCTTTCATTATCCTTCATAATTTTCTATCCTGACAACGGTTGATGGGATGGCAGTCTCACAACTTCTGGAGAAGCACATGTTCTCCACTCCTGACATAGACCAAGTTAAGTCTCCAAGTAGATGTGTCTGGGGAAGAAAAGGAAGAGTTAATAGCTTCCACCTCATCGTCCAGAAGGGCAAAGACTTGAATGTGAGAGTATACATCTCAGCTGACAACAATGTCGCCTTCAAAGGGCTTACAAGTATCATCCAGCTGTCAGTTGTATGTGCCACTGAAAGGACGCAAGCTTTGAGTCATCTCCGACTCAAGATCCTATCACCTGCAGGCCATCATCCTTCCAAATATAGACACTAGGATTCGCTGACAGTCTCAAAGTCTTATCTGCACAGCTGACCTTTACCACATTATAGTACAAAACTCCCTGCATCGATTGAGGCCCAAGCAAAGAGGTTTACTATGCACCAACTGCCTCTTCCTGTCCCTCTTAAGGTTTGCACTTTTACTTTATTATCTTTAATTTTCTTCTCCCAACTCCTGAGTGGGTATTAGAAAGTCAATGCAAAACCGATTCTGGCCTTTTATTCTAAAATAACAGCACTAAGCTTGTTTATTTACAGTGAGACGAGGCGGCATTTGCAACTGCCTTGTCAATATTTCAATGACAGGGTGCTAACTTCAGAAGGGAGTGCAGGAACTCAAATGCTCTCTAGGCACTGTGTGTTTACGTGTTAATCGGCAGCTGAAAACAAGCCTTGTGCACATTCCAGGCACAATCCTGGGGACAATTAAAACTCAAGCCTGAGAAGAACGTGTGTGCATCTGTGTGTCTGTGTTTGTGTGGTCTGATTGTAGGGAGGAGGATGCAAACGTTCATTTGCAGACAAACTATCTGAGTTTTTTAGACCTTGGGTCTTTGGGACTTTGGGGATTGGACTGGATGGCCCTTGTGGTGTCTTCCAACTCTATGATTCTATGACTTGTACTTCTAAACATGGAAATCCAAATCTCAGAACTATCATGCCATTTTGCTTCAGCCAGACTTCAGTGGTGGGATGTTCTGTCAAATTGAAGGCATCACACTTTGAGAAGGATATTGGCAAACTGGAACTTATTCAGAGCAGAGTAACAAAAATGGCGTAGGTTTTGGAAATTAAACCTTATGAGGAATGGATGAGGGAGTGACATATGTTTATCCCGCAAAAGACTGAGGCTTGACATGATAGCCATCCTTAAATGTCTGAAGTGATGTCAGTTGGAAGGTGGTTCTCTTCTGCTGCTTCAGTGAATATGGCATGAATCCATGGTTTCAATTTACAAGAAAGGAGACTGTCTAAATATACTCTGCCCACCTATTTTAGTCCCCAGTAGAGAAGATCCATTGAATTCATTAGAGTCATCTATGTGTTGACTTGCCATTCAACAACTGACTGAATGGGTCTACCCTAGCTGGGGCTAGCTCAAGTCTGAAACATGGAAAAGAACTGGTATTGGGGGCTTCTCTTGGAGAATGACTTTTTGTACAGTTCTGTGTACATCTACATGCACATAAATAAAGTTTAATAATAATAATGATAAAAGCTTCCATACTAGTAAGAAAGTTTTTCTTCAGGTTGTTTCTTTTCTTTGGATTCTTCGAACAGTGAATCCCAGAAGGAATATAGCAACTGGGGTGAGTGAGATGAGAGCAGTGTCCTCAGATAAGAATTCTACCTCCTCCTAATATTTTTCAAGCATTTTTCAAATGCTTTCAAATATTTTTCTTTTCCCCAGGTAGAGCTTCAGAGGCTGTTCAGTAAGTCAGGGCAGATAACTTCATCAAAGTAGTTCATGGAGTGGTAACTTCCGGGTTAGACTACTGTAATGCTTTCTTCATGGGGCTGCCCCTGAAGAAGATCCAGAAGCTATAGCTAGTGCAAAATGCAGCACTAGAGCACCATCTAGGCAGCATACCATATATACTTGACTATAAGTAAACCTCATGTATAAATCGAGGGCAGGTTTTGAAGCCAAAATTATAAATTTTGATACGACCCATGGATAAGTCAAGGGTAAAACCTAGGGGCATGAAGCAAAAGAGCTGAAGAATGAAGCAAAGGAAAGCAATGCCAAAGAACTTACAAAATTCCAGCAGCCATAACTATTTGTGCTCACATTAGAGGTTGGATATATGAGAGAGTGGAAGGGAATCCATGCTTCCAGGACAGATTATTCTCTTGCCTTTCACCAGGGGATTGTGAAGGGGGGAATGTGAGGCTGGGGTATTAGCCAGTGTTATAATATGTGTTGTGTGCCAGGAAGCCAATGTCTCTGTTCAGCCCACTATTCATGGACTGGAATTTGTGTAAATTTTCTAATCCAGTTGTTTCTCTTTCCAATCCTCCTTTCTTGTTCTTCTTCTTGTTGTCCAAGAACTGCTGTTCTAAGATTAGTGATGGGATGCCCAGGAAGACTGAAGTGCTCTGCAACAGGTTTTTGTGTTTTAACTCATTATTATGTTTAAGTCTTAGCCTATTTAAGCTATTTTAAAATCATTCTGAACTCTATAACATGTTATTTTAATACCGTTTGCAAGTTGATCTCACGTCTTTTTAATACAAGGCAGGGTAGAAATATTTTAATAACAAATAAATAAAAATTAAAAAATGGTAAATGGCTCAGCTTAGCACAGCCCTACTTAGGCTACATTGCGCCAGGCAGAATTACAGCCTCCATGTGCTTTATGCTCATCACTAACACCTGATTAGCTGCCACACATCTGTCTTATGGAGTAGCCTCCTGGGGCAAAGACGGGCCTTCTAGGAAATCTTAGTCTTAAAATATGGGTATTTTTTTTCCCTTCCAAAAAAAAAAAAAAAAATTAACTACGTATGAGAAGAGTTAAGATCACTGATAACTTATTTGAAGTTTGGGTTCAAGCGACCCCTTCTATTTTTAGTTACTCATCAACCCCCACTGAAAACTGGGGAGGTGGGGAAAGGAGAAAGCCACCCTGCAATGAAATGGACTGGAATGGAAAGGTGGCCAATGTCACTCTGTGGGATTCTGTTCTGCAAAATGCAATCTCCCTCAATTTCCAAAACCAATTTTCTCCCATCATCTTATAAAAGTAGAGGTCATCTGGCGAAATGTGCCATCTCGCCGGCTTTTCATAAAGGCAGGTGCCCTCCCCCCCACCACTGCTGGAAAGGAGGGAGGGTTCATTAAATCATACAGTTGATCAGATTGCTGAAGACACGGTTGGCTGACAGCCAAAGCCCAAGGAATCCGTGGGGAACAGGGCAAGTTGGTACCATTAGAATAAAACGCTGTTACACACAGTGCTGAGACAGGGCAGTCGAGTCACCTCTGGCATGGAAAGGGACACAGATCCCTGATGAGCCCGTGAGCTAGATGAAGAGTAAGCAAGCACCCATAAGACTAACCTTTGCCTTTTTGACAGGTATGCTTTTACACCCAGCCTTGAGCACTGGCTTGGGATGGCCAGAAGCCACAGGGTAACCACTGACAGTATCTCAAGGAGTCTGTAACCACCATTATCTTCTGGTGACAAAGCTGAGAATGAGGCTGCCCTGACTATACCCCAGTGTGAATTTCTGAGTCAAAACTAGCAATTTTGGTAGGGTGGAATTTGTATCTTTTCAACGCTGTTCTCCCCACTCCTCTTCCTTCTTGGGTTAGTCCCATAAATAATCCCACCCAATCCAGGCTCACGGAATGAATGGAATGAAATTACGATGCTGTGCATCCAGTCATGTCTGCACAATGATGTTACTGAGGGTAAGGGAGGGCAATCACAGAAGAAGGGAAAGGGCAGATGAGGGCAATTCAAATCAATAAATGAAGGAGTGCCAAAAATTAATCAGGTAGGTGGGATTGTTTGGCACGGCTAAAAATGTTTCTTGAAAAATCAGTAGCCTTGGCTTTGCTGTACCTAAGAGCAGCATTGCTTTCTTTTGGAGAAGGTCTAGTGAAAGAAAAGAGTGTAAGTGATGAGTTTAACTGCCTCCTCAAATGTTGAGGAGGAACCATATAACCTTCTTAAGGACTAAATATGACTTCTGGTTTTCTGAACTGGATTTATGCAGTTTGGGGCAGAAAATTGATTTAGGTTGATTGGTAGATCAATGAATAAACTGAAATAAACCATGAGTAATTATTTAACAATAGGAAAGTTACTCATAACTTATTGTTGCAGTTGTGTGCCTTCAAGGCATTTCTGTGTAATGGCGACCCTAAGGAAAAGATATCAGGTTTTTTTTTCTTGGCAGAATTAGTTCAGAGGGGGTTTGCCTTTGCCTTCCTCTAGGGCTGAGAGAGTGTGTCTCTCAGTGGGTTTACATGTCCGAGCGGAGATTCGAACTCTGATCACCAGAGTCATAGTCCAATGCTCAAACTTCTGCATAATCTATACTGAAGAAACATTAGGTTTTAGAAGCAACAGCTTTTTTTTGGTCAGAGGACAAAATTCGGAGCTTTCCTGAGAACAAATTCCTGGGCTTAGGATTTCTCAGTTCTAATTATATGTCCAGAAATGTATACCACTCTCCAGCTGGTGGATTTTGGGACTCCACATTCTGGTCTCCTGGCTAAAGTTAGGATCAGCCTCCATGAATGTGATTTAGCCAAGGACATACCAAAAACCAACTTTGGTTAAGAGTCTGAGGTTTTATAGCATAAATATCAGCATGCCTGGGGACTGAACTAGTGATTTCCATGGGAGAAAAAACAAACGAACCCCAAATTGCATATTGTGGTACTTGATAAGTCAATCCTTAGAAATGCTCTCAGAGTGAAACCACAGGGCAAGTAAAAGAGGACCCAAGGTAGACTGAACTGACATAATAGTAACTGAATGGGGCTGAAAACTTTTGCTTCTGCCTGATTTTGGACTTGCTGTTTCTTCTCTTATCCCTTAATATATTTTTGTATTATCTAGTCACTATAATAGGGAGGCATTTTGTTTTTACAAAAAGTTTTTCAAAAAAAATTGAAACAAAATAAAATGGGGCCCTTGAGGAGGCCAGAAGTGGTCTGTGGGCCACATTTTCCCCATCTGTCTTGAAGTTTAATGAAGAGATTTTGGTTCAAATAAAAGTATTACCCAGTCCTGTTTTCTCTGTCTTCATGTACCATCACAACCAGAAAGCCCCCCAAACAAGATTCAAGAATGAAAAAACATTTGCATTTTGAAAAGACATCCTCAGCAAGTAATGCTCTCTATTTTTTTTTTAAATACAACTTTTGTGAGATTCTTCTTCTTTTTTATCTTTATATAAGAGCAAAAATACCACTGCTTTCTCCCCAGGACTTTGTCTATCTTTGTGTAAATCCCCATATTTTGTGCAACAAAAACTGCATTTTGTGCAAAATTCAATGGTTCTGTGAAAAATATATCTTGCCCCAAATTGATGCAGGAAAAAGTTCACCAAATTTTCACCAAACAAATGTGAAAACTTATTGGGGGGGAGGAGCCATATGAAAACCCCCTCTTGTAATCATACTCAGCAGAAAGAACACTTGATGTTTTTAATTTGGGCATACAATATTGAAGTGAAGAGTGACAACTCTACTGAAATTCTACAGGCAAAACCAGGTAGGGGTTTGGTAGGGAACACTTCTGTTCTTCCTTCCAGTCAGCCTTTCCAGTTAAGGACTAAACTGCTGGATTCTATGGA
Source organism: Sceloporus undulatus (assembly GCF_019175285.1). Lineage (NCBI taxonomy): Eukaryota > Metazoa > Chordata > Lepidosauria > Squamata > Phrynosomatidae > Sceloporus > Sceloporus undulatus. The sequence continues at coordinate 328,818,527 of NC_056523.1, read as the reverse complement.
AGGAAATACTGACATTTACCAAATGATTTTTGCACTGTGCATTGATGGTCATTATCCTAAAAGTTAAGACTGCACAATTCACTGGAAAGTAGATAAAGCTTGGTAAAATGGAGCAAAAGTGGAAGGTATGTGCTGCAGATGGACTGGCTCCATCAAAGAAGCCATGACTTTGAGTTTGTAAGACCTGAACAGATCCGTTGATCACTAGACCTCTTGGAGGTCCCTCATTCATAGAGTCACCATAGGTGAAGCCATATGGAAAGCCCTCACCATCGTTGTTGTTATATTTGTTGTTGTCCTTCTCCTCTTCCTCCTCCTCCACCTTTTGCTCCTCCAAGATCACACTTCTCTAAACTGGTGCCTTCCAACTGTGTTGTTCTACAACTCATAGCACCCACAGCCACCATAACCAATATCAGGGATGATGGGAGCTGTGATTTAACACATCTTCAAAGGACCAAGTCTCGTCTTCCTTCCAAATCCACGAGACAATTGATGTCTTTCACCCTATCCCGAGATCAGATGTATATCTTTTCAGTTAATGTTCTTTAGAGCCCAGCTGTGCCCTTTTCTGAAACAATGTGGAGCTTCCCCCCTCCTTTCCCCCTTGAATGGCATGTTATTAAATAAGAGAGAAGAGCATGATGGAATATATTAGAACAGCAAGAAGGGTAACCATGAAGAGCTAGTGGCGGCTGTAGATGGTGGGTGCCATTTTGAGAGGCAAAAATTCACATCTGTTAATTACACTCCAGCACATCCCATTCCCTTTTGAATTATTGGCATAGAGGTAGCAGAACAAGTGCTTCTCTCCTAAACTCTGCCCGCTCTCTTTTGTGGGTGGGTGTGCTTGCATGTATTTCTGTGTGAAAACCAGGGTTTTAATCATAAATTGCATGCAAAGAATCAATAGGATTTATTGCTTCTGCCACTGCAGGTGTAAAATGTGTGCTGTTATGACACAATGGATCTTTTTCTTTCTTTTTAAAATAATCTTGGCCTCCAACATTCTACGTTATTTGGAACGGGTTCAGTTTCAAACTGTACAAAGTTGTTTTGCTCTGTGTCGCTTCCAGTCTTCTTACCTGTTGGTGGTTTTATTGTGATGAATTTCTAGGTGGGATTGGATAGTTAACAGATTCATTTAGAGAGGCCAAAAGGGGATAGGTTCACAGGGTTCATGGTAGGCTTTGGTTAAAGAGCTGTTGAATGGGTGACATTGACAACAGACCAGCTAAATAGGCTGGGAGTTCAGAGGAAGAGTTTGATTGCCTACTTTAGTATTGGCTTGCTGGTACTGAGGAACATTGACCGATGTGGACATTCATTACAGTGACCTTTATCCTGTCATTGGTATTGACTAGAGTAGGAATATTCAATTAATTGGATTTAATGACATAGAATAATAGAATCTTAAGAGTTGGAGGGGGCCACAAGGGCCATGTAGGAACGCACAGCAAAAGTATTCCTGAAAGCTGCCCACTCACCTTCTGCTTAAAGACCTTCAAAGAAGGAAAGTCTTACAGTAAATACATTCTTCCTATTTTTTAGGTGGACTTACACAATGAGTTCAAGAATTGGTTGGCTAGATCTACTCTGAGACCCAGAGTGGTGCAGTGGTTTGAGTATTGGACTTTGACTCTGGAGACCAGGGTTCAAATCCCCGTTCAGCCATGGAAACCCACTGGGTGACATTGGGAAAGTCACACTGTCTCAATCTTAGAGGAAAGCAAAGGCAAACCCCCTCTGAACAAATCTTGCCACAAAAGCTCCATGACATAAGTATGATATGACATCAGTGAAACTTATGAAGATTTACATCCATAGTGTAACATCATCATCATCATCACCATCACCACCACCACCACCACTACCATCAGCATTACATCAGCTGCTACAGAATATGGAATATGTGGTATGCTTTGTATATCCAGTTCTCTCCCCTGCCCCCCATCACACACTAATAATATATTATGTTCTCCATCTTGAAAAGTATTTCCATTTTGTCTATTTCATGGAAAACCTGACTGCCCATCCAATAACAGGGATCAGAAATGATCAAATTCTGTGAGTTCCTCTGGTGAAAATTGCACAGCGTTTTACAAGAGTTGCACAGTTGGCCGGACACAATAGCATTATATTCTTTGCTGTGTATAATTTGTCCACTAGATGGCTCTGTGGGCTGCAGAAGGCTCCAGCTATAATAAAACAAGGCAGACGGGAGTCATGCACAGATGTTCATTTCATGTAAAAATGAGCATGGAGAAGTAAAAAGCCCAAAAGGACGCAATAGTCCTGTCAATTAAAGGCTTCATCGTATCTGTTGGAGCCACCTTGGGTCATGAGCAGGGAAAAGGTGGGCTAGTAAATAAATAAATAAATAAATCCATATGCCATCCATTTTTAAAAAGAGAGCCTGCATGGTGTAGTGTTTGGAGTGTTATGCTAGGACTCTGGGAAATCAGAATTAAAATCCCTACATGGCCATGAAAACCCACTGGGTGACAAAATTAACCTTAAGGCAAAAATACTTCAAAGTACACTGAAGTAGCAACCATCCACTTTTTCTGAGCTCGTATACAGAATTCTATCTGTGCAATGGCTGTTCTAGTTTTCCTCAATGTGGTGAGCTCCCAAGGTCTGGGACTAAAATTACATCAGTCACTTTAACTGCCATGGCTTCAACTTACAAAATCCTGGGATTTGTAGTTTGGCACAGAGAGGGCTAAAGACTATGTAAAACTCGAGTGTAACGTATATATTCAAAGTTTGCTTAAAAGAAAAGGTCTTTGCTTGCCAGAAAAAGGAAATCAGAAAGGAGGTCAGTCTAGTCTCCTGAGGAAAGGAGTTCCGGAGAGTGGGAGCAGCTACTGAGAAGGCTCTTTCTTGTTCTGACCAAGTAGCCTGTGAGGGTGGAGGGACCAAGAGAAAGCCTTCCCCTGGAGATCTTAGGACTCTGGTGGGTTCATATATTGAAATATGAAGTTGTAGATGGTCTGGACCTAAGCAGTATAGGGCTTGATAGGTCGTACCCAGCACTTTGAAGTGTGTCTGGAAATGAACAATTAGCCAGTGAAGCTGTATTAACAAGGGGTTTTTATGCTCCCTATTACTCACTCCAGTCACTATTCTGGCCACAGCATTTTGGGCTCATTGAATCTTCCAAACAGTTTCCAAAGGCAGCCCTACATAGAGTGTGTTACAGTAATCCACATGGGATGTGATCAAGGCATCTGTCACCATAGCCAGATCTGACATCCCAAGGAACTGGCACAGCTGGCACACTGTGCAAATGCACTCCTGAACAATGTTGAAACCTGGGCATCCAGACTCAGATCTGAATGTAGGAGCACACCAAAGCTGTGAGTCTGAGATTTCAGGGGGAGTGCAACCTCTTCCTTCACAGGCTGAATCCCTATTCCCTGATATGTGATCTTGTTCCCACTATGGTTTAAACTGGATCGTGAGTCCAAATGATCTGGTTTAAACCACCATGGTTCCCACTTAATTCGAATTGCTAAAGCGAATTGGAAAGGGGGGGCATGGCTTTTACCCATTTATACCCATTTAACCTGTGCCAAAAAGACACTGGTAAAATTCGGGGTTTTTTTTGGGCTGAATTGATTTATTTGGAAATAAATCGATTCAGCTCAAGTGGGAACCAGGCGAATTCGAATCAGATTTGAATCCACCCTGGTTCCTACTGGCAGCAGTTCTGTCCTCAGTCTTCTGTAATTCAGCATAATGTTTACTCCCAAACCATGCCAACCATCCCACACCCCCATTATCTGCATCAGCCCTATTCCAGCTCCAGTGGCAACATGAAATGACATTACATCACTTCTGACTGCCAGTTTGGCTGGAGCATAACTGAGAAAAGGTAGTTTTGGCTCATGGTACGGGGTCAAGGGGACATTGGTTCCCCATACAATTCTCCATCCCTGCTCAAATAGCTCCATTCTAAGTAGATACTGCATGAAACTCTCCTTACTCTCAAAAGCTGTGCATTGAATTTGGCTAATGCTGGTGGTGCAAAATTCAGTGAGGGTGGTTTTTAATCTACACATTCTTTCAGGAATTTGGATGAAATAATTGGGCATATGTATTTTTAAATGGAGTGTGGCATAAACGAGAGCTGTCAGCTTCACCCATCCTTCTTCCAAAGAGAATCAACAACTCCTTGGTACAACACCGTTTCTCTCCAAATGTCAGGAGTGCCATTAAAGGGGGGGGGGGGAAGAAATCAAATTTAGTCTCACATAAGATAATGGTTGCCACCACCCCTCAACATCCCAAAGGAGGCCATCCTTAAATCCTGCAGAATTACAGTAATCAGTGGAGGAAAATTCAGAAGAATTATTCTTATTCCAAAGAGCCCTAGTCCCCCCTGGAACAAATGTCTGCCAGAAATTATATATGTTTTTGTTAAGAGCCTGAGACACTTAAATATTCCCTGCAGTGATAAGATGTTCAAATCTATCTTTTTACAAAGCTGACAAACATTGTTAAATGAAAGCTCATCAGCCTTTAATAGTTGTTTTTGATAAAAACAAAATTGACAAAGTCTTTTCATTGCAGGAAGCTTCTGTGGGACACAGCTGATGCCAGATATGGTTTCCTATCATAACATCCTTCTCATGCAGCCATGGGAGATCAACCCTGGTGAGAGCTCAAGAGTGTATGGTCTCTAGTGTTTACCTGATGATGCTAAGTCCTCAGGTTGGGCCTGGTGGCCAAGAACATGCCCATATTCCTTAGCAGCTGCTCAAAGTGAGGGAAAACAAGGGCTGAGAGCCTATACTGAGGAGAAAGAATGGAACTTTACACTTAGTGATGTGTCAGTTGCCCAGTGTTACTTTGTTCTTGAATTGTGACCCTAAGCAACTGGATGGGCAACCAAATGTTCTCACACAAATGCACGACGGACATCTGCATGTGCAATGTATCCACACCTCCACTTCTGCAGATCTGGACAGAATAAGGATTTAGGGCATCAGACAATAGTGTCCAACTGTTTCCACAGGAGAACCTAGACAAATATAAATCACCAACAGGCATCCAGAGAGGTAGTAGGTGGGTGATATCTCCTTCAGAAAAGGCAATACAATATTACCGAATGAACTGAGGAATGTCTGCTCAGCTTCTTTAAAAAAATGTAGTCTAAAACATTCTCAACAGCAGAGAAGGTCAACAAGAGTCTTGCCTCTTCTTCCTCCTACATCTCATATAGACAACATTGTTGCTTTGTCACTTGTCACAGTTGGATGGCTGGTGGTGAAGATGGTGGGTGGGAGAAGAATGGATGGTTTGGAACAGGGGTAGGCAACCTGCGGCCTGAGGGCCGGATGCGGCCCGGCGAGGCCTTGGGACCGGCCCCAGCCCGGTCCTGCCGCCAATTGCCGCTGGGGCCTTTGGGGGATAATTGTCTATAGAAGCCTCAGAAACATGCATTTATATTAACATTTTTTAAAAAATCAGCAAATTTTTTCGCGTGTCCTCCATTTTTTTTTAAAAAGTGTCTTCCATTTGAAAATTTTGTCCTACATTTGTCCTGGTTTATTTATATATTTATTTTTTTAAAAAAAAATTATTTAATTATTTATTTTTTGGCTTCGGCCCCCCAGTTGTCTGAGGGACAGCAACCCGGCCCCCGGCTCAAAAAGGTTGCCTACCCCTGGTTTGGAATCTTCCCACTCCAATGTTAATGGTCAAGAAGGAGAGGCAAAAAGCAGGATGACAGTTTAGTTTACATGCTTATACATTTAAGATAGCAGTGAAAATCATGCAGCCCTCCCAGTGTTATCAGATGACAACAACCACCCAATTCTTTATTGTTGATGTGATGGCTAAGGATTGCTAAGACTTCCAGTCCCATGAAGTCCACAGCTGAGATCCTCCATCAAGGAAATGGAGCCTAAGGCCTGTTACAGACTGCCAAAATAAAGCTGCTTCGGGTCTCTTTGGAGGTATGCTATTTAAATGATGCATGGGTCCCAAGAGTCCGGAGGTCGCGCCAAAGCCACACTCCATTCCTAAGCACTGGAGTGCAGCTTTGGTGCAGCTTCCGGATTCTTGGGACCCATGCATCATTTAAACAGCATACCTCCAAAGAGACCCAAAGCAGCTTTATTTTGGCAGTCTGTAACAGGCCTAACTTTATGCACATTGAGCTATGTGGTTGTTGCACAACTCTGCCATCTGAGTGAATTGTGACATTATGCAACTGAATGTAACCATTGTGTTTTCAGGCATGTGAAATGCATCCTGCACACCTATACACAATCATGTACAATGTGCATGCTCCTCAGTACACAACTATACTGGATGCAAAATTTGGCTTTCACAATCCTGAATCCTGAACACTGTTTTGCTTTGGACAAAAATGCACAACCACTTTCACAGGAAAAATGCATGTGTAAGACACCAACAGAATGCAAGAAGACACGATTCCTGCTACTAATCTAGGATGCAAGCTGGTCATTCAGAGTTCCTCCTTCTGAAAAAATGAGAATGTATGCCTTACCCTAGGCTTTGAAACATTTGAGCCTTGAGGAGTAGACCTTGACTTCTCCCTCTCCTTCACCATTCTGAGATAAATGACAGTCTCAAATGTGTTCTTACTCTGGTCGTAAGTACCACAAAGACAACCCCAGCCTACCTTAGCTTGGCCTGTGGCATCAGGAGAACCTACTATTTTAGGTCAGCTCCTCTCCTTTTTCTAAATTCAAAACTGAGAGGAGTCTGTATTCCTGTACCAATGGAAAAGTATTGCATCATAAATCCACCAGCCAGAAAATAAAGAAAAGAACAAGGAAGTCAGGAAGGAAGCCATCACATACAGGAAAGTAACCAACCTTAGGAGAGAAATTAACAAAGTACAACTGAAGGAGCTGCATTCCACTTGGAAAAACTGCTGTGGAAAAAAGAAAGAAAGAAACTGTGCCAGGTGTTTTATGAATAGAATCTACTACCTATGTGTATATAAATATCTATTCATGTATTAAGGCTATCAAGGTTTTCTTTGAAGAGTGGAATAAAACTAATGCTCATTCAGAGGTGACGGTATTGAAATTCCAAACCGCAGTCACATGTCTCCTGTTTTTAAAAAAAAATAAAGAAAGAAAAATGTGATCAAAAGAAAGAAAGAGAGAGATGCATTTTCTGATATTCATGAAAAGCAATAACGCTAGCATGACCTTGCTTTCAAGTAGCCACTCTGTGAAATACCGGCAGAAGTAGCTCGGATGCCAATTGGTAGGCGGGCTCCGGTTGTCACTCGTTGCTGTCCTTGAAAGAATAGGATTTTTTCTCCCCCTAATTCCATTGATTCCCTGAGGTTTGTAGCCAAGGTATATCAGCTCTACATCAAAGAGCTCTGACAGGGAGCTTCACCCATCGGTCGCCTGCAGTATATTAAACCACCCGCAGTTGGTATACCTACACACACAGTTATGCTAGGCTAATGCTGGGTGATTTTTACTTCCAGACACACAAGGTGGTGGTGGATTTCGGAAAGCAAGCTGGAGAAGGACCCTCCACACCCACCTTCCCTTCATTTCCTTCTCCTCATTGATCTATCAAGCCCTACACAGTGGGCCTTGCTATCCACTGCAGTTTGGTTCCAGGATCACACATGCATACCAAAATCCCTGGGTGCTCAAGTCCCATTATATACAGTGGCATAGTAAAAGGCTGCCCCTTATATAAAAAGGCAAAATCAAAGTTTGCTTTTTGAAATTTATTTTTGGGGGAATATTTTCAAGTAATGAATGGTTGACTCCATGGATAAAAAATCCATGGATTTGGAGGGATGACTGTTGAATTTATGTTTCGACTATTTGAAAGACTGTGTCTCCCTTTATTAATCTTCTAGTCTTACAACCCACTGGGGAGGACTCTCTTTTGGTCCTGCCACCATCACTGGGTCATTTGGTGAGGACAGATTACATGTTTAAATATTTGAAGGGATGTTATATTGTGGATGGAGCAAGCTTGTTTTCTGCTGTTCCAGAGAATACAACCCGGAACAATGGATGCAAGCTACAGGAAAAGAGATTCCACCTAAACTTTAGGAAGAACTTCCTGATAGTAAGATCTGTTTGACAGTAGAACACACTCCCTCAGAGAGTGGTGGAGTTTCCTTCTTTGGAGGTCTTTAAAGAGAGGCTGGACGGCTATCTGTCGGGGATGCTTTGAATGAGAGTTCCTGCATGGCAGGGGATTGGACTGGATGAGGCTTGTGGTGTCTTCCAACTCTATGATTCTATGATACTTTGATTCTATGGCGCCTCAGAGAATCTTCTCAATGGTGTGTCCCATCTTCGAGAATTCCCTTATATGGAAGGCTAGGCAAATGCCTTTTTGTTCAAGCAGGCTTATAAGGAGCAATTGTTCTTGGCAAGCCTTTTTATGGGGAGCATGCTGCAGTTGAACTTTTGTATTCATTTTATGATTTTGTACAGTTAATTCATTCTTTTATTTATTTATTGGAGTTATATCCCACCTTTCTCCCAAAATGGGCTTCACCCATTTTGATTATTATTCAATAATTTATTATTTGAATATGATGATTTTAATTTTGTTCAACATTTCATTGTTTTTAGCTCATTCTTTTCATGAGTTGCCTTGGAAAACCGTATGCTACAATTTCTTTCATCCACTTAGTCTCAAAGGTGCTACAAGATCCCTTTGCTTACTGATATTCTATTTTGAGATCGACTAGCATGTCATAGTGGTTTGAGTGCTGGACTATGACTCTGGAGACAAGGGTTCAATTCCTAGCTTGGCCATGAAACCCACTGGGTCAACCTAGACAAGACACATGCTCTCAGCCTCAGACAAAGGTCATGGCAAATTTCTTCTGAATAAATTTTGCCAAGAAAACCCCATGATAGGTTCACCTTAGGTTTACCGTAAGTCGGAAATGACTTGAAGGCACACAACACATGCACACACATACCATCTAGTTCACATTCATCGATAATTATAGCTGTGTGTGAGATTTCATCCTCCACAAGCTCATCTAAAATCTGTTCAGTCCCACCTTAATTGGGGGCTTCTCTTGCCCCATCTTGTGACAGCAATTTCCATAATTATATCTTGTGGGTGAAATGCTCCTTTTCCTATTGAACACCATCCCATGCCACAACTGCATTTCTGTTGACAGCAAATTCCCTTTTCCTCCAAAGGGAAGGCAAATATTGCTCCTTTCCTCCCCTGGAGAATCCAAGACTTTGCTTGCCAAGGATAATTCCATGGTTTCACAATTTCTTCCAAAAGGTAGCCAGTGAGACTGACTGCAGGATGGTTATTACCTGTTTGTCTTCTTTTCTGTGTGAACGCCCAACATTTGGGGCTTTCGGAAAGGGAGCAAGCGCTTTGTGTGAAGAGAGTCAGAGAAAATAATAAGTCAGCTGCTTGAAAGGAGCTTTAAATATCTCCAACCTGGTGTTTGTTCATGGGATTTGAGTTGGACTGAGCTGATGTTGATCCCTTTGTGCCCAGACGGTGGTGCGTGCTTTACTGCTTAGTGCTCCAGCTGCATTTAAGAGATAGTCTAACTGACAGGATGGCTATGACAGATTCCCATTACATTGGGTAACATGTGGAGGTCAGGATTAGGACTAACACCTGTTAGACAGTCTAATGCCATCTTCTTCTTCCTCGTCTCCTTTCTCTTTTGCCACAAAGTGCCCCAGGCAATCTGTCAAAAGAATGATGAAAATCCTAAAAATATTAGCTAAAGAAATGGAAGCCTGGAGAGATTCTGCAACAGCTCTGATTACAGAGTGCTGGACCCAGATGGTTAATTGAACTCCTTTTTTTTATTGATCCATGTCTCTCCCTTCTTCTCTCTTTCTCTCCTTTTTGGAAGAACTCCTCTCCGCCCTCCAACCAATTATTCATATCCACCTCTTGTGCTCATCTTTCTTGGATTCTTTGACCCCTGGAAGGGATGTAGATTTTCTTGCATGTAAGAATGAAAACTTTCAAAGGTTTTCTGCCTTCTGGGTAAACACTATCAGAGTTTTGTGCATTTTGACATCCTCTTTGTGTGTGTGTGTGTGTGTGCGTGCGTGCGCATGTATGTGTGTTTGGGGACTTTATTTTACAAAAAATACCAAAGTTCTTCTTCAACAAAAATGTAGGGGCTGTACAGACTGCCCCTTTTAGTGCCAGATTGGGGCCATGGCAACCACACACCACAGCCCTGATCTTGCCTTTCTGTGGCACAAAAAGGATCCACAAAAAGCAGCTCCTTTCTGCACTGAAGAAAGGGCACTGTAGCTGCTAGCACCATGGCTTTTTGGCACTCCTTTGGCAGTGCAACATCTAGATGCAGCACCAGAGGAACACTGTGATGCTGCCTGTTGTGTGGTGTGGTCCATGGCATCACACCGGCCTGGGAGAGAAAGTCAGGGTGTGCGTAGTATGGACACTATGCCCCAACTTTGCCCCCAGACTAGCCTTAAGAACCAGCAACCAGATTGGGCACAGAAGGCATATTTAGCACCCAGTCAGGATGTAAAGAACATGGAAACATTCTGGTATTTCACCTTGATTGTCAGCTGAATAGACCTCCTTTGACCAATGAGATTTCTGGCTCAAGGGACCTTTTTGTAGTCGTAGAGCAAGACACATTTTTACAGTCAGCCCTTCTTATATACAGATTTTTTATACATGGATTCAAGCATCCATGGTTTGAAAATGTTCAAAAAAAGTATAAATTTCAAATATCAAACCTTCATTTTCCATTTTTATACGGGACACCATTTTGCTATGTCATTATATTTAATGAGACTTGAGCATCCATGGATTTTGTTATCCATGGGGGATCTTGGAACCAAACCCCAGCATTATAACAAGGGCCCACTGTCCTAACATAAAGCAGTTATAACTCTAGGTTATGAATCTGTAACTGCAATAGAGAATACCAATTGACATTTCTTTTAATTTACTCATAACCACATAATTTTTAATCCATGGATTCAAGCATCCACAGATAAAAAATATTTTAAAATGTACATTCCAAAAAGCAAATCTTGATTTTGCCATTTTATATAAAGGGCATTGTTTTACTATGCCATTGTATTTAATGGGACTTGAGCATCTATGGATTTTGGTATCTACAAGGAGGGGGAGGGGTCCTGGAACCAAAACCCAGCAGATATCAAGGGCCCACGGTATTCCACCGATTATTTTGCCATTGGTTTCACTGTTGTCAGATTTTTACCTGCCCTCAATTGGATGCTGCTGCTGCTGATTTTAATGGAATATATTCTGTATCTTCATTGTTTTCTAAAAACATTTCTGCAAGGAAGCAAAACTAATAGTGATTTGCCTGCCGATGCTGAGCTCTCCATCTTAGAAACAGTTCTGGGGTCCCCAGGATTTTCCTCTCCATCCTATCCCTGTTCAAATAACACATCTTTGAAAAAGTCTATCTTGGTTATTTCAAGAGGAAATCCATGGCAGTTGCAGGAATATCCCTCCTGCTGAAGCTAATAAATAAATATATAGATAAAAATTCAATAAAGCATTTGCAATAGTGACTGTTTGGCAAGCCAGTTCATTGGATGGTTAACACATCCATATGGATTGCACAAATTCTGCTATATTATAGTCAAACACACATCATTTCCAATAAAGGGAACACATTTGCTGTTGATGTGCTATAAACCACAATGTGAGAAGGGGGTTATCATAACCTTGGGTAATAAGAAGCCTGTTAGAAAGAGACGTGGCAGCCTTACCATAAAGGAGCTCCACTCTGAGCCATTATTCTAATGCACTCCAACAGCACAGTTCAGTGAAGAATTTGGCAAATTAATTCTGCAGAAGTTCTTTAAATATATTTGTAATGCGCACAATAATCAATTGATGTGTAACCTGTACACACACACACACACACGTACATGCATGCACACACATGTACACACATATACACTAAATCCAAACAGTTAGTGAGAGTCAAGTTTGGAAATCACATTTTTCTGTGTAATACCATATGCAGTATACTTGTGTATAGGTCAACCTCGTGTATAACTCAACCTCGTGTATAAGTCGAGGGTAGGTTTTGGGGCCAAAATTCTGGATTTTTATATGACCTGTGGATAAGTCGAGGGTAAAACTTGGGGGCATATAACCATAGATGTAAAGGATGTCATGCTCCCTCCTCCTGCATCTTCCCAGCCCAGATGCCCCTTCCAGAAACAGCCAGTCTGAGGCTTAGGGAGTGAACAATCACTCTCCCTGCCATCTTGTTACTCGTGTATAAGTTGACCAAGGTTATTTGGGCCAATTTTGTAGTATAATTTATTTTAACTTATACACAAGTATATACAGTAATTAAAGCAATTTGGTGAGGGAGTTCTCTATTTGGGCGCTTTATAAAAATGCACAGTCCTTATATAATGTGTTTTCATAAAGTTCTGGGTCAAGATTCTGGACTGAGAGATGTATAACTACTGTATGGAGAAATACTGTACATCTACAATGTAGAAATAACTTGAATAATCCCATTTCACAATGGTGCACAACTTCTATCCAATTTCTATCCACAGGTGTAGGGCAATTTATGCTGCATATGTCATCAACAAGAGAGGCAGCATGGTTTAGTGGTTTGAGTGTTGGACTAGGAGTCAGAGAGACCAGGATTCAATTCCCAAGTCAACCAAGGAGACTCCCTGGATGGCCTTGGACAGTCTCTCAGCCTTAGAGGATGGCAATGGCAAACATCTGCTAAATAAATCTTGCCAAGAAATCCAAGGATAGGATAGTCAAATATCAGAATCATCTGGAAAAGGCATAGCAGCCAACAACAACATTTTGGGCACTCTGCCGGTGCTGCTGGTTGCTGCATCCGGGAACTGCAGCGGTCAAACCGTGTGGTTTCCGAATGCAACAAAAAGAAGCTGCAAAAAGCAGCTTCTTTTTGCGCCCCGGAAGTGGCGCCGCAAGTGGCCAATGGCGCACTCGTGACGTCACTTCCGTCACGGGATGTGTGGACACTATGCATCCACGACGTCAAGATGGCGGCGCCTGTGTAGAACGGGCGCTGCCGTTTTGTACGTCCCCAGGATGTACTAGGGTTAGGGGTGTGCGTAAAGCACGCCCTTTCCTAACCCTAGTACATCCTGGGGACGTACTTTACGCCCGTGCGGAATGGGCCATGGTCAACTCTTTCCATAGGAGAACTTATGCATGGATAAGATGTCAACAAGATTGTAGCCAATATATCTGTTGGGACCTTTGTCTTATGGTACCAGCTGTTTGTTTGTAAAACCACACACACACACACACACACACACGGCATGTAGTTGAAATACGGGGAGATTGTTTACATACATCTTGTCAGGCAAGAATGTTGCAGAATGGCTTACTTGTAGGCCCATTACTGTGTAGATGAAGGAACTGAATGTGGCCCTAGAAGACTAAAATACCCGATTTGAATACATAAGGTTTCCTGGCACTCATTATGATGAAATGCTATGCACAGTTCTATGCACCCCAGTTCAAGATAGATGCAGACAAGCTTGAACATTTTTAGACAAGATAAATTGAACTGGTAAAAGGTCTGCAAAACAAGCCCTATGAACTTAGGGAGCTGGGTGTGTTTAACATGGACAAGAGAAGATGAAGAAGTGATATGGTGGCCATATTTCAGACTCTGGAGGGATATAATGTTGAACATGAGGCAAGCGTGTTTTTTGCTGCTCCAGATATTAGAACATGAGCCCATGGGTTCCAGATACTAGAAAAGAGATTCTGCTGAAACATTAACATGAACTTTTTGGTGGTAACATCTCTTTAAGAGTGGAATAGACTTCAGCGGAGGGTGATGGGCTCTCCTCCTTCAGAGATTCTTAAATGCGTTGGATGGCTATCTCTCAGAAATGCTTTAGTTGTGTCTTCCTGCATGGTAAAGGGGCTCTTCCAGCCCCTTCCAACTCTATGATTCAATGGTACGATGGTTCTACAATTATCTGATATCACTTTTGTCTGCATAAAAGAAGAAATTGATTCCCTATGAAAATATCCATTGTATAGCCCCTTAGGTAAGTAGGGGAGTGGGGTTTATCTTGCCTCCAAAATCTGTATATTTTGCAAGGCTTTTAAAGGATTTTGGTAAATTAAAAACAGATAAACCATGCCTATATTTATGGGAAGGAGCAAGAGTAAAAATGTTTCTACTTGAAAAACGCACACTAACACATTGCAAAAACATCAATGAAAAAATGCATCAAAATGCATCCACGAGTGAAAATATGTACACACATGTTTACTTTTAGGGGAGAAAATAGTCATGAAAATATGCATAATTTTTTTCTACAAGATGTAGAAAAATGATATTTCAACAGAAAATGGTAATTGGGATGGAATGTGAATACCAAAGAGAACTAGAGAAATGAGACTGAGAGCTTTACAGATTTTCTGATCTCTAATTCCAGATGCATTGTGGGAGGAGAACTGTAAATTGCCCCCGTCCACTACTCTCAACTGTCCAATGACCCATGTGCCAATTTCTACCCCTCCTCCCTGTCTGGTTTATTGCATAGAGGCTGCAACTCACTGGTTGCTTTCTGTTAAAAGATTACACCCGTATCCTGCCTTTCTTCCAACTTTTATCAGTGTAATGTACATGAGTGTTCTCCTCTGCATTTTATCTTCACAACTACCCAGTGAGGTAAGTCAGGTGCTGGTTCAAGGCCACCCAGTGGGTTTCATGTTTCAATGGTGACTGAACATGGATCTCCGAAGTCCTCATTGGACATACTAACCACTTTGCTTCCCTAACTTTTGCCAGTTGCATTATCTCAGTTTTACATCACTAAGCACAGATTCTTGAGCATCTGTTGTTATTGTTTTGTGCCTTCAAATCATGCCTAACTTATGGTGACCCTAAGGTGAACCTATCTATTAGAGAGCTAGGCCAAAACTAACAAAATGAATTTTATCATAAGTGTAAGGTACTTCACTTAGGTGGGGAAAAAAAATGAAATGCACAGATATAGGATGGGGGACACCTGGCTTGATAATAGTACATGCGAAAGGGATCTAGGAATCCTAGTAGACTGCAAGTTGAACATGAGTCAACAGTGTGATGAGGCAACTTAAAAGACCAATGCAATTCTAGGCTGTTTCAGTAGACATAGAGTATCTAGGTCAAGGGATGTAATAGTACCACTCCATTTTGCTTTGATCCCCTGGGCACCACAATTCAAAAAGAATGTTGACAAGCTGGAGTGTGTCCAGAGGAGGTATATCAAAATAGTGAAAGGTCTGGAAACTATGCCTTATCAAGAGCAGCTTAGGGAGTTGGGTATGTTTAGCCTGGAGAAGGTGATATGATAGCTCTGTTTAAATATCTGAAGGGACGTCATACTGAAAATGGAGCAAATTTGTTTTCTATAGCTCCAGAGAACAGGCCCTAGAGCAAATTGATTCAATCTACAGGAAAAGAGATTCCACCTAAACATTAGGAAGGATGTCTTGCAAGTAAGAGTTGTTCGACAGTGGAATAAGCTGCCTGGGAATGCAGTGGAGTCTTCTTCTTTGGAAGATTTTAAACAGGTTGGATGGCCATCTCTCAGTAGTGCTTTGGGTTGGACTGGATGGCCCTTGAGGCCTCTTCCAAATCTATGATTCTATGGTTCTATCATGAGGGTTTCTTGGCAGGATTTGTGTGAAGGATGTTTGCTTTTGCCTTCATCTGAGGCTGAGAGAATGTGATTTGCCCAAGGTCACCCAGGGGGTCTTCATGGCTAAGGGGAGACTTAATTCCATGCCTTTTAGAGTTCTAGTCTGGCACTCAAACCACTTTACATATGCATAATTTCACTTCTGGAAATGGATGAACATTTTTTTGCCAATGTTGAACATCCACATTCAGTTCAAAGGTGTGGAGGTGTAGTTGTGTATGTTTGTACCATTCCTTGTGTAGATGTGTACTTTGCATGATTGTGCATGGAAGGTCATAGAAACACTGCCATTCAACACAAGAGATACGTAGAACAATCAGTGCATAACTGTCTATGTGGAGACATACACTATACAACCGCAATGTAGGATCTAAAACTGTCCTAAAACTGTCCTAAGACTGCCTTGACTTCCCCGGAGCATTGTAGTTTGACAAGGTGCTGGATGTTCTCTGTCTCCTGCTCGATCCCTGCCACCATAACCACCATTCCCCAGATTCTTCTCCAAAAGGGGATGACAGCTGAACCAGTTTCAGGGTAGTATGCATGACATTTCCCTGGAATTCTGCCCAATGTGAAATGTGGCAGTTTATCGCCTGGAGAAATTTCAGGGAAGCAGCAGCAGCAGCAACAAAATGTTCAGTAAGCCTAGCAACATTCTCTGTGTCTTCCACGGGTCCCTGTTAGAAGTCTGAAGCTCAGGTTCTTGTGATACAATTACCCCTGGGAAGTGACCATCATTTTGAGCCTTCACAAAAAGTCACTGACCAAGTTCCTAGAGTGGGGTCAAGGAGCATAAATCTCCACGTGTGATGGATTGATTGTGCTGTGCAGATCTCCTTGCCAAATGGCAATGCTACACAACTAAATCAGGATACTGTATGTGCAACCAAATTCACAACCCAATCTTTACATGCTTCTATTTGCAGTGTGAACCCAGAATCAACAACAACTCTGTTACTGTATGCAGAGAGATCTTGTAGCACCCTTGAGACTAACTAAACAAAGAAGTTGGCAGCATGAGCTGTTGTAGAATTTGGCTCACATTTACAATAACAGAGGTCAAATATATACATAGCCGTGTTAGTCTATAGAATCAGTATGTTCCAGAAACCTCAGTGATAGGTTCACCTTAGAATTGTCATAAGTTGGAAACAACTTGAAGACACACAACAATAACAATCAGTACTTAACCGATTGAGCAGAAGAGTTTCTAATGGGGTAGGCTGGTTCTTTTATTTGAAAACATGTTTTAAAATGTTTCAAAATTAATTAATTTTAAATAGGATTGCCTATTTAATATTTATACACTGTGTATTAGTTATTAATTTAGTTTTTATCCTACAGTGCAAGCTGCCTTGAGTCCCATATTGTGGGTAAACGGTGGGATATTAATTAATCATGCTAATTCAATCATTAAAGAAACAAAAACAATCTAATTATGGGCTGAAATCCTTCTTGAGCAGACTAAGTATAACTTTACACTCAGGGAGATACATGACAATTGTGCATTAGTTCATTGCACTATTGCACAATGGAATATGGAAAAAAATGTGAAATGCATTATTGCAATGCCCAGTTCACATTTGCATGAGTAATGCACAAAATCACAACTGCATGTGTAATGCACTGTGGCACCATATGCACAATGGCAATACATGTTCAACTCTGCTTCCACGACCTTCAATTGAATACGGACATTATGCCAACTTCCTGACAGTAAGGGCTGTTCGACAGTGGAACAAACTCCCTCGGAGTGTAGTGGAGTCTCCTTCTTTGGAGGTCTTTAAGCAGAGGCTGGGTGGCCATCTGTCGGGGGTGTTTTGATTTGGATTTCCTGCATGGCAGGGGGTTGGACTGGATGGCCCTTGTGGTCTCTTACAACTCTCCGTTTCTATGATTCTATGATTATATGTCTAAAAAATACAACCAGGTGTAAGTCACTAAGAGAATGCCAACCATGATTTTACGTCATATCTCACACATAATTACATCCTTAATGTGGTATCTAAAATGCTCTGCACATATTTGAGTCCAGTGTGATCCCTAGAAAGAGATAAATAGCATCTTCTGTAAGTCTGTAAGAAAGACTTACAAAGACTCTCTGTTCTGCACCAGCTAAAGGTCCTAAGGAAGCAAGTCTCATGTGTGTAATTCAACAAGAACCTCAATGAGCACTCAGTCACACATCCTACCTCTGTTTCCACACCATCAGAGAGAAATAGGATGTTTTGGGTAGCCTCGCGTGCTGAAGAGGCTGGAACACCATGCAAGACAACACAGGCTCTCTGAGAATCACCCTCCTTCTCAATCCCCTCAGTGCCAAGCATTATCTACACTTGAACTTCAAGTAACCTTTGGACTTTCTTTCACATACTTCCCTTCTCATTCACATCAAAGAGCTCAGGTTTGTATTTTGGAAAAATGATAAAAGACAAAGAAAGAAAGCCAGAGGCAGAGGAAGGAAGGAAGGAAGGAAGGAAGGAAGGAAGGAAGGAAGGAAAGCCATGGACAATGAGAATCTGTCCCATTTGTTCAAAGGTCAGATTATCTCTCCACTCTACTTGTTCTCACCATTGTAATACATCCAACAGTATTTTACAGGGCTTTCCAATGTTCAAAATACTTCAGTACAGAGGTCAAAATCATACCTCAGTGCTGTAGCTTCAATAATGTATCAATGAACCATCTCCTGATATAACCCTTGAAACCCAGCTTAAAAGCCAATTGGCCTCCCCAAGCTATACACTTCGGTGGTGCTGGTGAGCAGGGCACTGCAGGTTGATGTGACCAGACCTCTCCCACCAGCAAATGACAAAGAACAAAGTCCTTGCTTCTGCCCACTCCTCAGAACCACATAACTCTGTTGCTTAGGACATCTGACTGGCTTTTAAGGTGGGTTTCCAGGGCATTTGCAGTCATGGCAATGGTTCCACAATCACAAATGTGAATACAAAGTGATTTATGGTGACCCTAAAGCAAACTATCATGGGGTTTTCTTGTCAAGATTTGTTCAGAGAAGGGTTGCTATTGCTTTCCCCAAGGCTGAGAGCAAGTGACATGCCTAAATTCACCCAGTGGGTTTCATGACTGAACAAGGAATCGAACTCTGGTCTCCAGAGTCATAATCCAATACGCCACATTGGCTCTCACAAGAAGCAGATACAAGGCCATAAATCTACCTCATGACATTGTAAGTGCCTCATAGGATATCAGCCAGACTCCCCCCCCCCCCCATAGCTGTTAACAACTTCCCTGCAAGGTGAGTCAACCTTTCCACCTGTTGAAATTGCAGATGCAGGGAATCAACTACTTAACGGGAAGACAATACTGGCACAAATCCTATGGCATTAGTGCATCTGCTCTAGTCAGGACCAGCAATTGTATTTAGGTGAATGTGATTTAATTGGTTAGCAAAAAAATAAATAAAAAATGCTTTTATCTCTTGTCCTCATTTATATTGATTCAACAGTGCAGATGGGTTGGGCAGAAGGAACTGACAGACAGGGAAAAAGGAAATGAAACTTTTGTTTGGCCCACAGTTCCCAGATACCCCCAGCCAGCATGGTCACTGGTCAGACCTGCTGGGGGATTCTGGAAGCTGTAGTGGAAAAAGCTCTGCCCACACCTGTGCTATGCCTATAATTTCTTGCTAATCTCTTAGTTATTATGCAAGACCGACTTGGTTTCAATAAGAAATTAGACCTGGGCTGATTAGGCTTGTTTGGGTGGGGTTATCAGCTGCGTTGCCACAAAACTGATCTAAGGTTCACATTCAAACATCCGACTGATAATGATAATACTTCAGGAGAGCTTAATTGGGGATATATCAGAACTACATTTTCTTTCTACTGTTCTTTTTCTCCTGTTACCACATATAAATATATCCCCTTCCTAATTGGATAGAAACTTCTGTAGGCAGCAAAGCTAATGAGCAGAATGTGTGTTGTTATTTTTTTAAAACAATAACAACAAATCAGCCACCATGAGACTTTATTGGATTTTCCCCCTTCATTTTGATCCCAGTGACATTAGGACTGCACTGAGAAGAATACTCCAGGAGCATCCTGGAATATTCTGGCCCTGGAGTTACTCCAATATCCCCTCCCCCCATTACCTTGGGGAATCCATTGTGACACTGTGCAGTTGTTTGTACATAGATCTTGCATCAATCACATGGCTGGGTGCCTTGTTCTGACCACAGAGTAAGCGGCTTACACTGGTGGCAGCAACACCAGACCACACAACAGGATGCATTGTGAACTGCCACCCGGCATCACAATTGTGAGAGGATTTTTGCACTGTTTTAAGGGGATATATGGTGCGTTCAGAGCAGAACTGGCTGGATGTTATCTTGACAGTTTTCACTGCAGAATTTGGGATTGGGCCTTGAGACATTAGGCTTACTTGCTGTGGGAACCAGGACAGGACATTTTATTTGACCCATGCAGACAGAGCCCAAGTTCTTAGAAATTATACTAAGCAAAGGTATGTGCATTTTCTTCATGTATAGATTTCTGTTATTCCTCAGATGACTTTCCCTCTGATAGAAATCTAGATTGGAAGCTCATTGGGTCTGGGATACCTTTTAGTTAATTTATTATTATTATTATTATTATTATTTTGGTAAGTGCTATGGACACACACACTACAACTGGTCAGGCCCCACCTGGAGTAATTTCTCCAGTTCTCAGCACCACAATTTAAAAAGGATGTTGAGAAACTGAAGCATGTCCAAAAGGAGGGCGACCAAAATGGTGAAGGGTCTGGAAACCATGTCTTATGAGGAACGACTTAGGGAGCTGGGGATGTTTAGCCTGGAGAAGAGAAGGTTAAGAGGTGATATGATAGCCCTGTTTAAATACTTGAAGGGATGTCATATTGAGGAGGGAGCAAGCTTGTTTTCTGCTGCTCCAGAGAATAGGACCTAGAGCAATGGATACAAGCTACAGGAAAAGAAATTCCACCTCAACATTAGGAGGAACTTCCTGACAGTAAGGGCTGTTCAACAGTGGAACAGACTCTCTCAGAGTGTAGTGGAGTCTCCTTCTTTGGAGGTCTTTAAACAGAGGCTGGATGGCCATCTGTCAATGGGGATGTTTTGATTGAGATTTCCTGCATGGAAGAATGGGGTTGGACTGGATGGCCTTTGAGGTCTCTTCCAACTCTATGGTTCTATGATTCTAACTAGAGTGCCAAGAAGAACTTTAGCAACAATGTTGTGCATTCAGAAATGATGAAGAACAATGAAAGCACTATAACAGGAAGGAAGGACTTTGTTTGGCTTTCTAAAACTCTTTTTTTAAAAATGGTTCACCTAGTGGGGCCTTATTAGTAACTGGGATTTCTTGGGTCAGTTGCCGTTTTCTTTCAAGACAAGAAATAAGATGTTTTTTTTTTATTAGCCAGATCTTCAACCTTCATCTAGGAAATCTTCTCAGTGACCTGGCTATAAAATCAGAAACATGTTCTCTCCAGGATGCTATGACCTATTACAAAACCTCGTGCCATTCTCCAGAGCTACTATCACTGGCCTGACATGAGCATCATGAACTTTAAGCTGGAGACTCCTGGTGCACAGCAGGAAATCCGAGACCATGCATCTTGGTTGACACTGCTCACTTTTATTTGTTTGTTTGTTTATTAAAAAACATTTCTTTCTCACTTCTCAGACCCCTAGAATTCCCAAGGAAATGTACAAAAGAGGAAAACATTCTCACAGATTAAAGCTATTTTGTGAAATCAGCTCCAAAAGTAGATAATGGCCCGGTCCAAACGGATGGGATAAGATGCCCTCATCACGTGTGAGGGGTGGCACTTCTAGACGCCCCTCATCCCTTGCACGTGACGAGGGCATCAAAATGGTGGCACCCTGTACAGATGGGCGCCATTGTTACGTGCCAGATGCATAGCGTCCGCACGTCATGGTGCCATTATGACGTGTGAGTGCGCCATTGGTGCACTGCAACGTCATAATGGCGTCACAAGAAGAACCCACTTTTTGTGGGTTCTTTTTGGTCTGCGGGTAAGTCCCATGGTCTGGAGGCTGCGGCTTCCCCGCGGACCAAAACTAGGCACCGGGAGACCATATTTTTTGGACTGTTTGTCTCGCGCCAATGAAACCAATGCCCCCAAACTTGACTTGAAACGTCATGTGAAACTGCAGTCTTCACTGCTTATCAGAAGCTCAACAGAGATAAAGCTAAACTGAAATCTTTTGGATGTTCCTGGCATTGCTACAGAGAAGTCTCTGTCTTGCGTCCCCACCAACTTGTCTTCTTGGGGTGTGGGTGTACTAAAGATATGCCTATGCTGACGTTCTTAAATTCAGGGGAGCCTCATACAAGAGAAGATGGCTTTTCAGATACATTCTTAAACCAACATCCAGTATTCCCTCCTTCCTACCAGTATCTTGAGCAATGATTTCCAAACATTGGTTCTCTAGATGTTTTGGACTTCAGCAGCCAGCATTCCTGACTGTTGGCCAAGCTGGCCAGGGCTTCTGGGTGTTGAAGTACAAAACACTTGGAGGACTAATGTTTAGGAATCACTAATCTAGAACAACTGCCGGTGCTCTCATGTGGTGGGATTTACAACAGGGCCAAGTTGTTCTTCTCCTGGCTCTTGCTAACCTGAAGATCTTAATTCATGTTTTGAAAGGCATGTCCCTGGTGTTGACAGTAAGATGGAAACCTGAGCTGCACAGCAATGGTGGTTGGAATGGGATGAGTGTCTTGTACTCATTGCTCCATCTGACCACATACTCATGACCTTAACTTTCTACCACTTTGACTAAGATATTCAGCTTTCTTGTTAGTATGCAGAGTGTCTCCCTGAAACTAACTGTACTGTTCACACCCCGCCAAGATTTATTGCATCCCCCCTCCCTCCACACTTCACTCTTCCCTTGGGTTACAATTGCTCCATTTCCCATCATTGCCCTTGAGTCACACTGTCCTCCAAGCAGCTCCACCAGCCCAGAAGCAAGCACCTCTTTGGGGAATCGGAACAACGTGGCTTCCATTCCAATCCTGGCAATTGGACCTTGCATTATAATGAAACACCGAGATGAGCAATAAACAAGGCAGCAGTGGGGTGAACAAGGGGAAAGTAATTAGCTAAAATACTAAGAGGGTAGCTACCGGGGAGTGTGTGACAGGTATAAATGATTCACACACTCGCACCCTTCCAGAGCCCCTTCCTGAAAGCTGAGGCATCCGCAATGCCAAGAGAGTCTCACAAATTTCTGTGTGCGTGTTGTGTGTGTGTGTCTTTCTGGAACACTGTTCATGACCCGTCTGCTTATTAGCAATCCTGGTAAAGGCGGCTGGTTCACAGGCAACACACCCTCAAGGAGCACTCAGCAAATTGGCTGCTCTAATTATTATTTTGGGTGCATCCTGTTTGACAGGCAGCAGACTGTCTCATCCTCCACCAGTCTCCTCACTCTCTTTCTCTCTCCATACTGCATCAACTTGCATACATCAACTTCAGGAGCTTGAATTCCCTCCATTCTCTTTCTATCTGTCTTTCCATTACCCTCTTCTGCTCCCCTCCACCATGAAGTCAAGTCAACCCACAGTGGTAAGATTTCCAGCAAAGATCAGGAGACATTTGGAATATTAAAAAAGGAGCACAGAAACCCCAAGAAGTTACCTGTACAGTTAAGCTAGGGGGACAGTGTGGGAGTGGGGAAAGTATACCCACTCACTTTATCCAGAGACCAAAGTACCAGCCAAGATTAAAGCAGCCCTTCACATTGGTCCCCATAGATTACAAACCTGGAGAAGTTTGATCTAGCGCTCTGACTGCACACAAGTCATATTTTCTTTACTCTTGGTTTGGATGCACATATGACATGGCATCAGAGCACCACACCAGATAATAAATAAGATGGCATCACACAACACAACCCTGGAATCAGAAATCCACTAATATCACTACTTCCACTGGTATGGGAGGCAAACAATCTATTTTGCCACAGAAACACACCTTCTTAGGAGCGATCAGAGACTGTCTAAACTATTGCCCTCTTGTAATAAGAACATCATTCTTACACAGCCTCTGTGCTCAAGCATATCCAGGACATTACGTTGAAATGAAAACAGGAAGTGTAACATGATTATGCAGGGGTAGCACTTTTGTTTCAACGTTTCCGTACAAACAGAACTGTAGGCAATTTTTTTAAATAAACAAGCCCCACACCTTGATTAAAATAAAACAAACAAATTAAAAGAAGGCCGACAGGGACCACCTAAAATCCCTCCAGGTCAGCTATCAGCCAACTGTAGGCTAGACCAAAGTTAGTTTCTTCCAAAATGGACAGATTCTAGTTCCCTTTGAGAAACAAAAAGAAGGTATAAATCAGAGCAGAATGGGAATAAAACTTTCTGCTCTGGCCTCCTGAGATACCTCAGAAACTCATGCAGCAGTCAAGACCGTTCACATTTGTTAAGTCAGCCAGCCAGGGCCCTTTTCTTAACAAGGCTGTTATTTGTTTCCTGAGCAATTGTATGGCACCTCCCTGCCTTTCAAAATCAAATAATAATTGAATATGAGCAAAAGCAAGGCGAAGTGAAGGAGATTTAATAAAGAGCATCTTTGCGGCAGAGGGGATTTGGCTTTGGCAGTGATTGTGTTACTAATTGATCTACACATGGCCCAAGAGAAACCACAGACAACAATTACACCCCACGTTGGAAGCTAGAAACACAGAACACAACTACCTCCTCGGCTCTCGCTGTCCGCTGGTTTCACCTGGATTGGTCTGTTCATCTGTGAGGAGACACAAGGAGAAAAGAAAGAAGAAGAAAGCAACATTAGCAACTGCAACTCCACCATTGCCTGCTTGGGTTGTCAGTTCAGAGCAACCTCCAACATAAGGTGGACTACTAGAAAGCTACATAACAAAGGTTGCATCTTTTTCTGAGGTCTGTGGTTGCATCCCATTACCAGGGGACTTATTTCTGTTGCTTAGAAAAAACTGCTGGGAAAATTGAGTTCTGTAAAGTCTAGCTGTCTTTAAAGTCACATTTTATAAATACGATAAAGTCAGGTTTCAAGAATTAGACTTGAAGTCACTTTATGGAATCACAGAGTCAGAAGAGATTGCAAAGGTCATTTAGTACAATCCCCTGCTAGGCAGGGATTCACAATGGATTCCTGCCTGACAGTGGGGTGGACTGGATGGCCCTTATGTTCCCTTGCAACCTCATGATTGTATGGTTCTATAATGCTGGGTTTCAAACCTCTAGTCTCTTTGATTTTGATAATATGCTTAAATTTATGACCTCTGCTAATAATATGAGAAACTGAACAGGAGCCCTGGTGGTTGAGGGAGTAGGGCTATGATGTTCTCAAAAGCTCTTTATTTATCTGCACCACTTCATATAAATGGCTGACAGGAATACACAACACATGTAGATTTCAGAATACACAACCTTTTACAGTGGACCCTTGTTATACGCTGAGGTTTGGTTCCAAGATCTCCTGTGTATAACAAAATCCGTGTATGCTCAAGTCCCATTAAATATAATGACATAGCAAAATGGTGTCCATTATAAAAAATGGAAAATCAAGGTAAATTTATACTTTTTTGGAACATTTTCAAACCGTGTATGCTTAAATCCATGTATAAAAAATCCGTGTATAAGAAGGTCCAACTGTATGAGTTTATTTATTTATTTATTTATGACATGCCACCTCAGCCCCTTTATATTGATAAAAAGCCATGCATATTTGGGGGAAGGCTGATACAGTGGATCCTTGTCTTAGGCGGGGGATCTGTTCCGGACTCACCCCCCCCCCCCGTAAGGCATCATAACTCCTGAGGATATGACCCAAACCAATGGATTCAAATTATAATAAAGGAGGTTCCAACTAAATATTAGGAAGAATTTCCTGACAGTAAGAGCTGATAGTGAAAGAAATGGCCTTGGAAGGTGATCGATTCACTTTTTCACTGAAGAGATTTCAAGCTGATTTTAGATGGATGCCTCTAAGGGTGCTTTAGCAGTGGGTTCCTGCACTGGCAGGGGGGTCAGACTAAATGACCACTGGCAGAGAATCAAACTAGATGTCCCTTACAACTCTATGAATCTAAGATCTTGTAGCTATCTGATGTTGAATAGCCATCCCTGTTTTGTCATGACCAATACACTGGTAATGACTCTCCCCCTACTTTGTTTGTCATAATGTCCAAAATCAGGGGGCTATCACTGATAAAGCCATCTTGAGCTGTGAGTCAAGGCTCTCATAATTTTTAATCCAAGTGTGATTAGAGCCACAGTCATATTACGTCTAAGCACGTTTTCCCTCTTGAGACACAGAGACAGCAAAGAACCACTGCTTTGGCCCTCCATCATGTTAACCTACTTGTCCGCCACTTTGATAGCTCCTAAATGCTAAATATGTTTGCTGAGCAATTAGAATAAATCTAGATAGCAGTTATGAAATGCTTTCTGAAATGCTGCAATCATGAAAGATAATGGGGAAAGAAAGGGAGGGAGGGAATGAGGGAATGAGGAAGGAAGGAAGGAAGGAAGGAAGGAAGGAAGGAAGGAAGGAAGGAAAGCAGGCAGTCACCAAGAATCACAGTATCTAATTCCATGGAGTATTCAAGGGGAGTTTTCAGTCTGGTGGAACATATCAAGAGCAGGCATATTGTTCTTCACTAATTTCATTCTCAAAGTGAGCAGTAAGTAATTTTAGCAATTTTCTTCCCACTGCAGGAAAGTATTTAAAAACTACAGTACAGTTTGCAATTTGGGATATTTGCTGCAAAGTTGACACATGACTTTTTATGCAGAAAACAGTGTGTGTGTGTGTCTGTAGAGGTAACAAAACAATCAGAAATATTGGTCGGATTCCTATATGACCTGTTACATTATGTAACTTCACATATACCTAGTTATGTAGCAGAGGCTTTAAGAAACCCCTTTACTGAATTGTGAAGATGTGTAACAGGACACTGACAAGAGCAAGAAATGCATATTGGTGCACAATGCACATTAGTGTGTGATGTATATCGGTGCTTGATGCATATCTGTCCATGATGCGCGCCACTGCTCAGTGCACTGATGTGCATTGTGTAAATATTTTTCAAATATTTTGGAACAGTCTTTCTATCCCTAATCAAGATGTGGGCCCACTACCGTATTCCTCACAACCTGCTTGCTGGCAATTCTGCAGCATAATTTGTCACCAAGTGAAGTATACCTGAATCTCCCCTTTCTTGAATCCAGAGTGATGCCATTGTTCTCATCTGTCCCCAGACATCCCTTCTGGCTGTCCTTCTCTGCCAGCCAAGGCACCTCTGCCACCCAACAGCGGCAGCTGTTGGTTGAGATGAGGTGCTTCTGCAACTTAGCAGCCCTTTCTAGAACTAGTGTGGCTACTTGGCAGCTCACTCTGCAGCTGCGCCAGACTTGGAACAGGCTGCTAGGAGGCAATAGTACTGCTCTCCATCAGAGGCTACTGGTGGGATGTGGTCGTTTCCAGTTCTGGCCCAAATGCTGGGTGAAAATCACACCAGATCTAGATTGTGCTGCCAATAGGCAGCAGCAGTACTGTACCCAGCACCACAGCAAAGGTGGTCTGGAAGGCTATGGGTGTGTCAACCAGGCAGGCTCTGGTGATAGCATGAGCTACCACATTGGGGTGATGGCAACCCTAGTGATGCCTCTGGGTTGATGAATCCACTCTAGGTTTAAGTTATTGGCCCTATTTTGGGGATAGGGACTACCACCTTGGGAATCTTCTTTAAAGTTCACCATTCCACTGACATGGAAGCCACCAGCCACCACTGATATCAAATATGGGTTTCCCAATCTGCAACAGTGTTGGTGAAGTACAGAGAAGATTGGTCTGTTCCCAGAGAAGCTCCCTCTCAGATATGCATAAAACCTGACTTTCTGGAGAACACATCCACTTGAGAGACTTCTCTTCCTACAAGTTCGGCTTTGGAACCATCTGGTGAGAAGTATTCCATGTTCTCTGAAGCATTAGTTCCCAACTAGAGTACTGTATAGCTGTTGGATCTACTGCTGAATAGACAAGTCAACAAATAGGTAAATCCAATTGATTTCATGAGTCATCTCTAACTGGGACTCTAATTCATTTCTGTATCATTGTCTAGGGCACATCTATTTCCAGTACTGTACTGTTTTTTAATGTTAAAAAAAAATCTAAGACAGTTTTGAGTCCTACAAACAGTGTTAAACTCACCTTGCTCTTTTCTGATCATATCAGCTGGAAAGGGGAAATTTAAGTAAATTACCCGAGTCTCTCACTCTGACACTGAAATTCAAATTGATAGTCACTTAATTCAGTTTCCACATTCTACATTGTGTAGAATCTTGAGTCTGCTGAGTGTAAGGCTTTCACTTTTTAAAGGTATAAAACATATTGATTTTTGCAAGTTCTTTCATCAGGAAGAATTAAAAATGTCATGTCCCTTTTGATTTGGAAATCCCACTGAGTAGAAAATCAAAAGTAGAGTAGGACAGTCTTCTTCCAAAATCTGACTGACTACATAAAATACACAGTTCTTAGTGCATTTGAATAGGCAGTGTGGTCTAGTGGTTAGAGTAAGAAAGAGAAAACTCAAATCTCCAATCATTAACATTTCACTTTACCAGCTTGGGACACATACAGTGACTTCAGCCTATCCTATCTCATAAGGCTGTTGTGAGGATTAAATTCAAATGAATAGAGAATCCTCTGAGCACGGAGGGTAGAAAGATATACAAATAGCATGTAAACAACAAACAAAACAATTTATAACTTGTAATATTGCATGGGCAGGGCATGTCAGCTGGACATTTCTGGCATGGTTGTCTGAAAAAGTAATTTTTCAAAGCTCTACTCTTTCTATCTTGTGGTATAGGAGAAGGCAGGTGATCCACTGGCATTTAGCCAAAGAAGGATGTAGAGACAGCAGCTATGCCAGGTAATGAAACAGTAGTATGTGAAGTTGAAGGCTTTCATGGCCAGCACCCACAGGTTTTTTTTGTGGGGTTTTGGGCTATGAGACTATGTTCTAGAAGAGTTTATTCCTGATGTTTTGCCAGCAGCTGTGGCTAGATGCCAGCCACAGCTGCTGGCAAAATGTCAGAAAGAAACTCTTCTAGAACACAACCTCACATAGCCTGAAAAACCCACAAATAACTATAAACCATAGTATGCAGTGAATAATCATATCTATAAACCATGTGTTCATCTCCCAGTCCTCTCCACTTAGGAGAACTGCCTTTTCTTTTCTTTGCCTCATGCAGCAAAGTGCCTTGCACTGAACACCAGTTCCAATAAATAAGAGATATGTTCTTGAGGGCTGAACCCTACCTTTCCTTTAGAATGAGGGATGGAGTGATTGGCCCTACAGATATTGTTGGACTGCAGTTCCCACCAACCCTTGCCAGCATAGCTATTTAATAGCGGACGAGAGGTTCAACTGTGGAATAGGCAACCTCACAAGGTGGTAGATTCTCCTTTGATGGATACTTTGAAATGAAAGTTGGGGGGCCACACCTCATGGGTACTTTAGCTGTGTGTTCCCACACCATTAGACACTTGAAATAAATAGCCCCTGTGACCCATTTTCAGAGGCTAAGGTGTTGGCTGTCTATTGGTCTCTGGGCGCAGTACAAGGTGTTGGTTATTACCTTTAAAGCCCTACATGGCTTGAGTCCAACCTATTTAAGGGATTGCCTACTTCCATATAATCCACTCCGCACACTCAGGTCCTCTGGGAGGAATTTATTGCAGCCTTTAAAGACCAGACTAACTGCAACCGCCCAGAAGACTTTTTCTGCAATTGCTCCCAGTCTGTGGAATGGCCTGCCAGATGAGATCCATCAAATTACCAGCCTTGACAGCTTCAAAAAAGCTGTCAAGATGGATCTCTTCCAGCAGACCTTTCCTGAATAAAAGCACTTGGCCGTAAAATGATTACTCCCTCACACCAGGTATCACCCTACCATTCTGCCCATTGTTTATTTGATATTAATAGTTTATTTTAATATTAATTCTTTTTTAAGGGAGGATTTTGTAATATTAAGTAGTGTATGTTGGATGTTTATAACTATGTAAGCCGCTTTTATTGTTTTATTACAAAAAGCGGGGTATAAATAAAAGTTTTATTTATTTATTTATTTATTATTTGGCCTGCCCTCCAATACTGTAAAAATACTGAAAAAATATAATACACAGAACTGGTTTTCTTTAGGAAATGTCAGCGCTGACTCCATTGCCCAGGAACCATCTGATGCATCTGGATGGATTTCCTAAGAAGTAGTGAGTGTTGTTGCACAAGAGAAAGACAGTAGGCCAATGGTTGGGGAAAGGGAAAAGACACTTTCCCCAAGAAAGTAAAAGGCGGGGAAGAAAATAACCCCTTGAAATTAATAACTAAAAGCTGAGTGTAATTTAATGTACATGGAAGATTTCTGCACTTGACAATTCTTTTATAGAGCAAAGAGACACACACAGCCCATAATACAAATTGAGATCATCTTGACATGAAAGACACCAATTATGGGGAGAAAGACTGAGAGGGAAATAATTAAGTTTCTTTTCTCGGTGGATGGAATCTCCCCCTCCTGAGAGAGAGTGTTTGCAAGGAGAAAGCATAGCAGGACTGAAGTCCCAGGAAGAGAAAGAAGGGATAAGACAGGATTTGCTCAAAGGGGTGAAACTACTGTACAGTAGAACATAAAGAATATCTGTGAATGCTCTCAAAGGCAAAGAAATTGTTGTTTTGGGGGGTGTTTCTTGTCCCTGTGTGAAAGTGGAAATTTAAATATTTAATTTATAGCCCAGCTTTCTCCTTATATGGGACCCAAGGGAGCTTACAATATCCATTAATGCAAAAATATTGGTAGAACAATATATAATGCATTCTCCCCACCATTAGCAGCAAATATGGGGAAAGAGGCACAAGGACTTTGCATTTACAGCAAAAAGAGAGAATGGACTTTGCCCAGATTCATTTAAAAAGACTCTGATTTTTTTTTTTTAAATCATTAGAATGTGCAAAATCTTTTCTAAAAAAGATCTGAAACATTTAATTCTAAGATGTCAAAATGAACTGAATGAAAAAGCACCTTCCTATTGTGGGTAACTTAAAACTTGTGGGTGTGCATGAACATGTGCTGTTGGATGCAGACACACACACATGTTAAGAATAAGGAGGTATTGGCTAAGGAACTGGTTCTTTGAGTATTCCATTGTGAGATGACCTAACTGGACCTTCTCACATTTCTTGGCATCATCTCATATTTAGTACTTCTCCAAATATGTGATACGCTTCTTGTTGATACTGTCATCGTCCAGCCTGGAGGGAGTGGGAGGGCAGGTCCAACACCATCGGGACTACCCTGAAGAGACAGAGCTCTCCCTCCACAGCCAACTGTCATCATCCATCCTGGAGGGAGTGAGGGGGTGGGTAGGGGCTAATTTTGTATTGCAATTTTTATTGTACACCGCTATAATCATTGCGGAATAGCAGTCTATAAATAAAACGTATTATTATTATTATTGTTATTATTATTAGTTTCAAGCACAGCTGAAGAAAGTTACCTTTTTGGACGACAACCCCTAGAATCTTAAACCCAGCATGGGCAGTGACTATGCTGGTTGGTGACTCTGAGAGTTGTAGTCCAAAAAAGTATTCCCCCCCCCCCCCCGCCAAGCTCTGGCATGAGCATATCAAAAGGAACATTTAAATATTCCTTTTGAGATAAAACACTCATCTAAAAGCATGTTTTGCCCTGAAATTATGCAGTTTTATCTTTCCTGGAGCAACTTTTGAAACCACCCTCTAGCGAAACAACAGGAAAAATATGTCCAGTACTTTACTAGGGGTTGCTTAGAAGAGTTATTCAAAAGATAGTTTGTAGAAACTGCTCACAACTGTATTTAATTCCCAAATATTTCTTATATTCTTTAAATAGATGCTGGATGGCCATCTGTCAAGGATGCTTTGATTTAGATTTCCTGCATGGCAGGGGGTTGGACTCGATGGCCCTTGTGGTCTCTTCCAACTCTAGGATTCTATGATATCGCCCCTTAACCTTATCTTCTCCAGGCTAAACATACCTGGCTTCCTAAGCCAATCCTTTTAGGCCATGGTTTCCAGAGCCTTCATCATTTTGTTCACCCTCCTCTGGACATGCTCCAGCTTGCCAGCATAGTTGTATAATTTGGCCATTATACATTGAGCAAAAAAAGTGTAAGCACTTGCATCCTGTTGGGGTTAAACAATCAACAGGATGCAAGCCAGTAATGTTTCCAGGTTCGCTTCCAAAGACCCAAACATCTCAAGGTTCTGGTTAAAGAAACTGGAGAAAGATTAACCCATCATGCTTCTCTTAGTGGCTTAAAAAAAATAAATAAAGTTGATGCATTCCAGGGAAGCATGAACATGTATACACACACACACACACACACACACACACGTCAGAACACACATCTCCCCCCTCCCACAACTCTGGCCATCCCCTCCCCAAGCTCACAGCAAATACGACATCATTTTTCATGTCCAATTACAGCCGCAGCGGTGCCACCGTTAAAAGACAGTGCAGGTACTCCTGTCAGAAAGGGTTTGAGTTACAAGAAGCGATGAATTACAGCAAACCCTTTTTCAATTCTCTGCAGAAATGAAATGTCAGAGCTTGACGCTCTATATTTCTGAGCACCATCAGCTACAGGCCAGCAAAGGAATTAGACAAGGGACAGACGCTTCACTGAATTGCGATTTTTTTAAAGGTTCTCTCTCTCTTTCTCTTCCTCCCCGTCTCTCTCTTTTTGCATTCTTCCTTTCCATCCTTGTTCTTTTCCCTCTGGCTTTGAAATGAATTTAGAACAAGGAGAACAATCACCTAGGAGAGGGAAAATGAAAGTATAAGAAACAGCCTCTCCTTCCCTCCTTCCTTCTCTCCCTCCTTCCCTTGTGCTTTTTCCCTTGTCAATTTCTTCATCTTTCAGGCTTTAATTTCTTGTTTCAGAAAACTTTTGGAAATAACTTTTTTTGAAGTTCTTCACAATAGCTCCCCCTTTCTTTAATTCCTTTTTTAAAAAAAGGAAAAAAAGAAAACTAGATAATTCACCTACAGCAATATAAAGAAGAATTTTTGTTGGATAAAATTCAACTTTTATATTTTGAAATGATATTGTGGGAGACAAAGGCTGGCTTTCCATGGAAGCACTACATCGGCATTAGGCAATGTCAGCAGGAGGGAGCAAAATGGTTAGGTAAAATGCAATTTCCATAGTTTGGAAAGGTAGGTAGGATCTTACATCAAGGAGATGGAGTCAAATTTTACTTTCACAGTGTTATGAACTGGTTGGACAGCTCTGCCACACCAGTGTATTTTGATGCTACCAAATAAGCAACCAAATGCTCACATGTCTTGCATGTGCAATGCACACTCTTCAACAATGATGTGAAAGATGGCAACTTCACTTCCACAACCCTGAACTGAGTGTGGCTGTGCCACATTGGCAAACATGTCCAGCTGCTGCCCTCCTCCAACCACCATCTTGAGGGGGAGAGAGGCCTGGCCTGGAAGACAAAGAGCCCTCCTCCAACCCCCATCTTGAGGGGGAGAGAGGCCTGGCCTGGAAGACAAAGAGCCCTCCTCCCACCACCATCTTGAGGGGGAGGAGGCCTGGCCTGGAAGACAAAGAGCCCTCCTCCAACCACCATCTTGAGGGGGAGAGAGGCCTGGCCTGAAGACAAAGAGCCTCCTCCAACCACCCTCTTGAGGGGGAGAGAGGCCAGGCTGGAGACGAAGAGCCCTCCTCCAACCACCATCTTGAGGGGGAGGAGGGCCTTGCAATTTTTGTATTGTTTTGCAATTTTACTGTACACCGCTATGATCATTGCGGAATAGTGGTCTATAAATAAAAATATTATTATTATTATTAAGTTATATAAGGCTCCAAGCATGATTCTAGCTGATATCTTTGAAAAGAAAGGAAAGGGATTTTGCTATTGCACTAGGCTAGGGTAGGTAAAAGCAGTGTGATGGAAGACATCATGGACGAAAGGCCTTGGAGAAACTGGCTGCCTGGAGATGACAGATTTTGTCTGCTCTCCTGCAGCATCGCTGTGCAAGCCTGAGAAAAGTGTACCCACTGGCATGGTGCACCAAGAGGACTGTGTCCACAGTATGTGTGAATGAATGATATTTCCCATCCTTTCTTTAAAAAGAAGTTTAAGCAAATTCTCCTATTAATATTACCACAAGCAGCTGCATTGGCTACCAGTCTTTTTTTTGGGCAGAATTCGAAGTGCTGTTTTTGACCTTTAAAGCCCTTGGGTCCAGGGTGACCAGATGGCACGAGGATGAGGCACCACAAAGGAGGACGAGGCACTACAAAATGTAGGATGTTCAAGAAAAATGTTGGACATTGCAAAATAAAAGCTAAAAACACTCAAACAAATATAAATGCATGCTTCTTAGCCATGCTCAAAGTGGAGCACATTTTGGAATTCCTCCTGGACTGAAGGCTGAAATGTCAGATATGTTCTGGAAAAGGCAGACATCTGATCACCCTCCTTGGGTCCAGATTTTCTGAAGAACTTCATCTCCTTACATAAACCAGGGCAAGCTTTAAGTTCTGCCAGAGCGGGGACTTTCCCTCAGTCCCACCACTGCATTAAAATAAACTTAAATTATTACAATATTTAAAAAATCACTTGTTAAAAGAGTAAATACAGTTAAAAAGATAAAACTTTTGAAAACTTTAAAACAATACAACATCCCAGCTTATTCTTTAAAGACTTTCTATTTAAAAGCCTGCCCAAATAAAAAAGTTTTAGTGTTAGCTGTCCAGACAGTCTCATGGGCCACTACTGAAATCTGGGCATTCAGGTTCAAGGGACTGAGAACAAATCTCAGAGTATATTAAAACTGCTGACCATGGAATCAAAACGTTTGAATGGGTCCCATAGGCTATTGAGTACAACTTCCCAATCAATGCAGAAAATTCAGCTACAGCATCCTCAATAGGTAGCTCTCCCCTCAGTTTTGAAGATGTCCAGAGTAGAAGACCGCACCACCTCTCTAGGTAACTGGTTCCATTGTCCAACTGATCTTACTGTGAAGACGTTCCTTCTAATGCAACTGAAATCTACTCTCCTGTAACAAAAAACCATCAGATCTGGTCCTACACTCTGATCCTACAAATCTGCACCCTTGTCACTCTGGCAGTCCTTGAGGTATTTAAAGAATACAATCCTGTCACCCCTCAGTCTTCTCTTCTCCAAGTTAAACATACCCAATCCCTTCAACCTTTCCTCATATATTTTGTCCTCCATACCTCTTATCATCCATGTTGCCCTTCTCTGAATCTCTTCCAACTTGTCTATATACTTCCTAAAATGAGATGCCCAGAAGTGAATTCAGTACTCCAGATGAAGCCTGGCTAGGAGAGTCTTCAAGGGGAATCAAAGTCTTCAGGGGGAGTATAGCCCCATCTGAAACAGGTTGAACTTCTGTTCCCTAACCTGCATTTGACTGAGCAAAAGCAACTCTTTCTTATCAGGATTCATCTTCAGTTTGTTCTCCCTTATCAAGTCCATCAGTAATACCTGACATTGAGGTAGAACTACAGCAGCTTCCCTGATTTTTTTTATGGAAGGTAGAGATAGAGTTGGGTGTTATCAACATAACTGATGTCATTCAGTCCCCAAATTCCAGATGAACTCTCCTATCACTTAAATGTTTATGGTAAAATAGCAGGGTGGGGGAAGAGAAAACCCTGAGGGGACCCACAGGCAAATGGTCATCACATTAAAACTGGAATCCCATCACCTTCTCAAATACTCCTACCAAGAAAGACTAAAACCCTTGAAAACTTTACCTCCAAGTCTTATTCCACCAAAATGGTCTAGAGCTACAGTTCCTAATCTTTGGCCCTCAAGGTGTTTTGGACTTCAGCTCTTAGAATTCCTAACTGGTGGTCAAGGTGGCTGAGGATTCTGGGAGATGAAGTCCAAAATACCTGGAGGACCAAAGTCTGGTCTAGAGGATACTGTGGTTACTGGTACAGAAAGGTCCTTTAGTTGAAGCATGAGGGACACAGTGTCCTTGTTCAGTTTCCAGTGCAAATTGTCCACAACGCAACCCAAGCAGTTTGTGTTCTGAAACCAGATCGAAATAGTTCTAAACAATCTATCTCACACAGAATTCCCTGGACCTGCGATGCCTATGCTGGCTGGAAGTTTCATGGAGTTACAATACTATATATATATATATATATATATATATATATATATATATATATTGCAATCTCTTCCCAAGACAAAGATGAGGTTCTATAGATAATATGCTGGTCCAAAATTTTATGGCCCTAGTAATGTTTGACAACATTAACTCAAGAACCTGTAGTTTAAAGTAGAGATGGAAATACTGTCATCTTAATTTCCATTTGTTTTGCTGAAGAAAAAAGGGGTTTCCAACAGTCAGGAAATCCTGTTGGGAATAATAAAGTGGTGGTGAGATTTTTGCACCACTGTCTCCCAGCATTCACACTTTGTGAAGTGTTCAAAGGAATTAATTCACAGAGAAGTTCAGATGAGTTTCCTGTCATGTTTTAATGCAGGAGCAGTGTCCCCTCCATGCACAAAATATGTTTCTCATACCAAAAAAGACAAAAAGAAGAAGGAGAAGAAGGAGGGAGAGAGAGAGGGAGAGAGGGATTTCTGCACAAATTAATTCCATAGTTGGAAGAAGGTGCAAATAACAGGAAAATATACCACCAAACTCTTTGAGAGGGCAATATAGGCCAAAATTGACACCCCTACATAGTGTGGTATGGAAGGGATATCCGTTTTCTTTCACATCATTCTGTGGTTATTACAAGTGGGGATGGGTCAATGCAGTACTATACTACAATGGTAAGTGTTCATGTACCTTCAAATCGCCTGTTATGGTGACCCCATGAATTCTGTGGGAATTTCGTAGGCAAGGAATACTCAGAGCTGTTTTTTGCCAGTGCCTTCCTCTGAAATATAGCCTACAGCAACTAGGATCTATTGCCGTCTTCCATCCAAGTACTAACCAGGGCTGACCCTGCTTAGCTTCCAGGATCAGTCAGGAATAGCTGCTGTTTATTCCTAAATATTAAAACTATTCCCCTTTCCTGTCATGTACACCTTTGCCAAGATCTTACATCATGTTTGCATTCTACACTATTTATATCTGCACTATACATAATGCACTACACTAAGAAGATATTGAGAATCAGTGTGATGTAGCAGTTTGAGTGTTGGACTATGACTCTGGGGCCCAGGGTTTGATTCCTCTCTCAGGCATGGAAACCCTGGGCAAGTCACACACTCTTAGCTTTAGAAAACCCTGCAATAGGTTGAATTTAGGACTGCCATAAATTGGAAATGATTTGAAGGCACACAACAACAACAAGAAGTATATATCACTAACCTTTGGCTGAATGTAACTGGTTACATATCTATCAACATGGTGGTTGATTGCTCCATGCAACAGGGAATGTACAATGGTTGTTTCTGCAATCACAGTGATACAAATGGTATCTGGGGGCATTGACAAAAATGTTTCCACAATCCAAGAATGCACACTTGCATGAGGAATGGTCACACTTGCAGAACTCTGCTTGCACAACTGGAAACTGAATACAGTTATTGTGCAACAGCCAAAATGTACAAATAATGATAGGCATTAAGGACTTTATACATATGTGTGAAACCAACAGATATTGTAACTCTCTCTCTCTCTCTCTTACACACACACACACACACACACACACACACACACACACACACATCTTTGGTACTAGGTGGGAGAAAAATCTGCCAGCCTGTTCCAAAGGGAAGCAAGTAAGATTGGCAAAGCATTCAGAGTTTTTTAATTGGCACCTAGTGGAGTGCGGCCTCTACAGAGCCCTACCTACCTCTGGTAAAACGCATACCAATGAGGTTTAATCCATAATAATGAGGTAGAGTTTGCTGCATCATTAGTATGCATTCACCCAGAATTCCCTAGACATTGTCGACCTGTGAAAGGTTCCTTAAAAAAATAATATAAAGCTTCACTGACCAACCCTGGCCCAAAATACAGGAGGAAATATTTTCTGCTTTATTAGTGTGCATTCACTAGGGGCTGAGGCTCTTGGAATAGCAACTGTAATAGGGTAGAGACTCTAAATTGCTCTCCAGTGACACTTTTCATACCACAGACTGCCCTTGCCATAAGTACAAATGCCAGTGTATTTTTTCTGTATCACTCTGCCCCAATTTGGTGCCCTTGAGGCCTACAGAATCCATCATTCTTGGACAGCATAGTCCAGCATGCTGGTATGTTCTATGGAGAGCTTTGCAGTCATGTTCCTTCAGATTGATTCCCTCAATAGTTGTTGAATAAGAAAGAAGAGAGCCATGTGTGAAGCCTGCTGATGCTGATGAGGATGAGGATGGTGATGAATATCCAGCAAATAATCCTCAGCACTTCACAAAACTAAAACTTCCAGGAATCTTGGGGAGAAAGCCAAAACAAATAAATACATAAAATATCCACAGGTATAAAACTGGTACAAGAGTGTACCATACACAGATTAGGCCAAATACATTGGCTGGTGGCTCCCATAGTAGCAAGGTGATAAATCCCCTTAGTTTCTACTTTAGAGAAGCTGTGATAGTGATTATTATTGTCAGAGGCTTACAGTGTTTGCCCGCCACTGAGAAGGTCTTGTTTCATGTAAGGATGGAAAGAATATTTGGAATTATTCCAAAAAAAATGGTCAAAAGGTTAATAAATCCTTATTTTTGAGGGCTGAGAAACCCTGACAAGAAGGATCTTGGACTGATAAAAATCTTGCAGTTTGAGACTTATTCTGCACACAATTTGCACATGGCACTTGCACATAGCAATGCAGTTTTCTGTGCAGAAAATGCTGTAATTGGGGAGGGTTTATCATGAATAAATTTCACACATAGAAAACTGGATTTTCTATATCTATGCAGAAATTAATACTTCAGCATTGAAAGATCATGTTGTGCACAGAAGATGCTGTTTTCTGTGCAAAACAGCCATGTGCCAGCTTTGCATAGAATAAGTTGGGAATTGTGAATAGCCATTGAAAAAAACGCATTGTTTTTAAAGACTTTTTCACAGTGAAAAGAAAATTGCTGAAATCATAAGGACTTTCGAGAAGAGATTTAGGGACTGGGTAGCATCTACACTGTAGAAATAATTCAATTTGACCAAACTTTAACTGCTATGGCTCCATCCTACAGATTTTCTGGGATTTGTAGTTCAGTGAGGCACCACCACTCTTTGGTAGAGAAGGCTACAGACCTTGCCAAACTACAAATTCCATGATTTCATTGGATGGAGCTATAGAACTTGAAATGGTATCAAACTGCATTAATCGTACAATGCAGATGCACCATGAATGAATAATTACATCCTTAATTGCATGTTCCCACCATTTTACTGCTGAAGGCGGTGGGATTCAAAGAAGGTCCTCTCCTGAAGATCTCATGGTTGACCTGTATGAGGAGATACAGACCCTCTATAAACTGGCAAAATATGCCAGTGTGAGGGCAGAGTTGGGGCATGGCAACAGCACATTGCTTGCCATCATGCCAGTGTCATGCTGGCGTCAAGCCACCTGACCAACTGCTCATCTGGCAATGTCATGCTGCGTCTTTGGTGTAGTGTATAGACATGCTGTGCCAAAGAGCTGCAGAAAAGTCACAGCAATGGTGGCTAGTGCACCGTTTCCGTGGTGCAAAAGGACGCCAATTTTTTAGGCTTCTTTTTAGACCACAGAACTGCTGGGTTGGGAGTGTGGCATGGAGTTGCCATGTCCCCAATCCAGCGCTTCCAGGTGCAGCATAGAACCGTGTCTTAGGGGTGGTCTGTCCACCCCCACAGTCTATCTGATAGCTGGGCTGTATAATGTTTAATAGGTAATGATCTGCACTATTATTAT
This sequence comes from Sceloporus undulatus, assembly GCF_019175285.1. Taxonomy (NCBI): domain Eukaryota; kingdom Metazoa; phylum Chordata; class Lepidosauria; order Squamata; family Phrynosomatidae; genus Sceloporus; species Sceloporus undulatus. Next base: position 328,778,853 of record NC_056523.1, on the reverse strand, counting down.
TATTATTATTATTATTATTATTATTATTATTATTAACCTTTATTTATAAAGCGCTGTAAACTATGAATTGTGCCCAGAAACAGACTGGCAGCCAGTGCAACTGTTGAAACAGAGAAACTGTATGATTTCAAAAGAGGCACAGAGCAGCCTACAATATAGTGTTTGGCACCTATTTAAAATGTAGTTTAAAGTGTAGAGCAGATTCACCAGCCAACTGACATTGGTTGTATCTACAGTACAATGCAGAATTAATGCAGTTTGACACCACTTTAACTGCCATGGCTCAATGCTACAGAATTCTGGGATTGGTGGTTTATGAGATATTTTGCCTCTTCTGTCAGAGAGCGCTGGTGCCACAACAAACTACAAATCCTAGGAATCTATAGCCTAGAACTATGGGAGTTAAAGCAATGTCAAACTGCATCCCTTCAGCAAGACATGGAAAGCCTCAGCTGCCACTGATGATATAATTTCTTTTGTTTTCCTTCTCTGTTTCTTTCATAATCTATTTTTGAGGAGTTAAAAGGGGAATGCCAAACACTGCATACACAAAAAGTTAGCTGGTCACAATGGGGTTGATTCTTCCGCTTCCCATCTTTTCTGATGAAAGCTGTCATTTAAAAAACAAGGAGGAGAAAAGAGGCTTATTCTCCACGTTCCATTAGGCTCATAATTTTCAATAAACAAGGAGTTGTTCCTCTGCCTGAAGTAGGTGTGTGGTTACACTAATTGGAAATTAGCAGTGTTTTCTGCTCCAGGAAAGAAAAAAAACAAGATGGGGGTGGAAACACCGCAGACCTCCAGACTCTGAGGACCAGACCTGTATACAAGTGAGAATTTGCAGACTTTCTTTGTGGGATTCCTACATTAAAATAAATTAGGAACAACAAGAATGTGGAAGATTGAACAGGAGGAGGCAATGTTATTGGCTAGTGGATGGTGGAGAATATTTGTTTCAATTCTTTTTCAATCAGAATATACCCAGATTTGCAAAGTTCAACATGGGTTAAACAAACTGACAAATTTGTCCATCCCAGATTATGATAATCCCACCATGTACTAGCTCAACAAAGTTTAAGAAACTGCATCCAGATCTTGGAAAATGTAAGTTTGGGGACTATAACTCTTCAAATCCCCTACCAGCATGGCCACACACTGGTTTTCCCCAGCTTTTAAATCTCGTTTTTGCATGGGATTTTCCCTGTGTGATACACTCCAAAAGGACAGTGGGAACATTCTTTCCTCTCACAGCTCCATCACTGCTTTTACAGTGACCCACCTATTCTACTCACTTTGCACAATGAAGTGGTAGACAATGCCAGACCTGCTTGAGATCTTGACAATTTCACTCCAGAGTAGCATTAAGGCATTCAAAAAGGAACTTCATGCATTTCCCTTTCCTGAGTGCTTTATGAGGTGAACCAAAATGACTCCGAAATTGAGACTAGGGGCTAGTCTACACATAAATATATTATGCAAATTGCTGGGGATTTTTGCACATTTACATTGATGGTAAATTGACTCCACTTTATTGTGCAAATTTGCATCTATTCATGCCACATGTGCAATAATGTGTATTTCTGCAGATTTCTATGGATACACTGTTGAAAACCCCAAAGCTTTTTTCTGTGGAGTTTAAGGATTCCTCCCCTGCCAAAAAACCCCCAAACTCTTGCAAATTGCTTTTTCCACCTAAGTCATGTGATAGGAAGAATCATGTTGCTAACTTTCATTATGCTTCAGTATGAAACATCAAGGGCTTCCAGGAATCATAGACATTGTAGCCTCCATGGTTCTGGTATCTAAGAAACCCTACCACTGCAACTAAGTGAGTTTGGCTAGACATGTGTAGTGACCACTGCCACTGATCAAGAGTTATGTGTATCTTCAGTTGACCTGTCAACGTATGATGACCACATGAATTTCATAGGGTTTTCTTGGATGAGGAATAGATTGCAGAATGTCAAAATGTCAGTATTCAGTAGAAGGGTGGTATAATCACAGCACGATCATGTAAGTGTAGATTGACACTACACAAGCATGATATAGGATCTCATTCTTTTTATGCTATCTAATTGGGGAGGGGGGAGGAGAATAATAACAGAATCATAGAATCTCTGAGCTGAAAAGGACAACAGAGATCATATAGTCCAAATCCATGCCATCCAGAAATACAGCACACTAGAAAGATGCTCATCCAGTCTCTGTTTTCCAAATAACATAATACAAATGGCTTATCATCTGCTTCAGGTATCTTCCGCAGAAGTATATTAGGCTTCTGTTGTTCTGGAACACACTTTTGTGATTCAGTTTTGATGAAACTTGATATGTAGACTTGGGTTGACATTCTGAACATTACTGCGTAAGTCTGGGACTGATTGAAACACTGATAGCAAAAATAGCACGTTCATTCTAACCTGACACCTTTCATATTGTGAGTTTGTTTATTTTTTTGAATGCACATCTGATACTTGAACCCACCTTGAAAACTTCCACCACCATCACCCCTCCCCTGGGTTCATCCATATACACCAGGCAGGTCAAAAAAGAGAGAAAGATGAATTGAGTGTAAGATGGATGCATTAGAATGTATGTTCGCATGATATATAGAAAATACTCTGCTAGTGTGCAGATGGCCGGTAGCAATCATTCTCAGGGGTAAGCAGTAGAGTACTGAATGATTTGTAAAGGTCAGAGCCTTCAAGGTATTTTTTTCATCCCACATATAATCCTATTTTGGATCATCTCATCTATTTGTGCATGGCATCTGTGGAATGCATCTCTGCATCTGAGGCAAAGTGGAGGTGGGAGGCAGGCAGGCAGGACTTAAGAAGGTATGTTGAACATATCGTGTCTGGGATGTTGCTGACATTCTCTTTCCAGCTTTTGCACTGTTTTGCATCATTCATTTCCTCTCTTTTCTTTTGCCTTTGGTTCTACTGACATTTAGCATTAATATCTGGCAAAACTAAACAGCCATCCATCCATTTGTCCATGGCATTTTTCATTGACTCATCCAAATTTATTTTTATTTGGAAAATTAATCTAAACCAGCCCAGTTTAAAGGAATACAAGGTCAGGTACATAAACATATGAAAAAAATGGGCTCAGTCAGATGGCAGATGAAGCATACAACTGACAGAAAACAGCAAAGACTTAGAACAATTACTGAAGAAAGTCAAGGAAAAGAGTGCAAAAGCAGGCAGTTGAACATTAAGGAAACAATAATAATGACCACAGATGATTTACATAACTTTCAAGTAGATAATTAAGACATTGAAATAAAATAGTTCAGGATTTCCTATACCTTGTCACAGTCATTAACCAGAATGGAGACCGCAGTCAAGAAATCAGAAAAAGACTAGGACTTGGAAGGGCAACTATGAAACCTCAAGTGTAAAAATATACCATTGGATACTAAAGTTAGGATTGTCCATGTTAAAGTATTTCCCATTTCTATGTATGGTTGTAAAAGCTGAACAGCGAGGAAAGCTGCTAGGAAGAAAATCAACTCATTTGACGTAGTGGTAGAGAAGAATTCTATGGATGCTGTGGTCTGCTAAAAAGACCAATAAATGGGTCCTAGAGCAAATCAAGCCCGAATCTCCTAGGAAAACAAGATGATTAAACTGAGGCTGTTGTACTGTAGCCATCTCAGGAGAAGACCCATCTCACTTGAAAAGACAAAATGCTTGGGAAAGTAGAAGGCAGTAGGAAAAGAAGAAGAGCTCATTCTAGATGGGTAGACTCAATCCAGGCCCTGAATCTGCAAGCTCTGAGTTGAGGATAAGATGACTTGGACCTCTGTCATCCATGAGGCTGCCATAAGTCTTAACTGACAGGAGATAACAATAACAAATCAGAGGGGAGAATTGTGCAGCCCTCCAGATATTGGTAGAATGCAACTCCAGCCTACCCCACCATTGACAGTGCTGGCTAGGGTTGCTGGGAGTTGTAGCCTGATGACATCAGGAGGGCCACATGAGTCCCATCTCTGGGTTAAATTTGGTACCAGTCTACGTTAGAAAAACTCACTGAAATGAACTAAATTTGCTACGTACAACTGATGCCAGTCAATGATGACTAGATGTAAAATTACTCACTAATTTTCTCTTCCTTAAGAAGAAAGGAAAGGACAGGGAAGAGAGCCTTTTCTGCTATGACATCCCTATTATGGAATATCCTCCCTTAGAGGCTCAGTTGGCATCAAACACTGATGTCATTGTGGAACCAAGTGGAAACCTGGTTGTTTACTGAAGTTTTTGGGTCCTAAATGGTTTGGGTCCTAAGTGACACATAATCTGCACATGAACATGGCACTGAATCCCTTTAAAATATTTTAACCAGTTTTAATCTGTCTCTCTTTGAATCCTAAATATTGTAACATGTTCTTAGCATTTCAAAATCACTTCTATTGTTTACATTGCTTAAAATTGACCACACTTATTTTATTGTATGCTGCCCAGAGATCTTCAGACAGGGGGCTGAATAAAAATATTGGAATGAATACTAACATAAAATAAAATAAAAACAGATGAGATCATGGATGTTCAGGATGGTACGGGACAGCTCTCTTCCTTCCTTTCTTCGGCATCATGTACCAATGCATTAAACAAGACATTCCATTAATTTCTTCATCATCATAACTTAAGCCCGGGACATACCCTTTAAATATTCATTCAGCTATGAAAACTGGGCATTAAAATTTTAATAATGTCAAACTCATTTGAACTGAGCTCCGGAGGGACTATTACAATACAATTAGAATAAATATGATGATTGATTTGGTGGAAAGGTTCACCTGTCCATGTCGGCTAATGGTCAGACTCCCCCAACAGACCTGCCAAGTGCCGAGTTATTTACTTCCCTCTTTCTAACCTGCCTCCGCTTCTTACTCAGTCTCCAGCTCGAAGGACCAGTTGGTTCGTCTAACATTTTCTTGGCCAGTGATGCCCTCCAGGAATACAGGGGTAGATGAAGCATCTAGGTACGAACTAGTGGAGACAACTCCCTGACACTTTATGCTTCCTCCTCCCCTGCTTTTGTGGCATTTAATTAAACAGGGTGCACTGATTAAAGACACTAAAAGTTCAGCCGTAAACTTTCTGGCAGCATCAGACATTAACCTTTTTACAATGTGTTTCTGAACTGGGAAGGCTTTGCTCATTCTACCAACACACTCCAGAAATAACTCTACAACTGACAGTGGGTGACTTTCAACCAGTGTTAATATGAAAGTATATTAGAGGACGGGGGACAAGGCTCATTTTGTTGGCCTTTGAGGTGGATTTGGAAGCTGCTGCCAGAACAGAATGCAACAATTGCTGCTCAGCAACAGTTTGTTGTTATGTGCCTTCAAGTTGATTCTCACCTATGGTGACCCTTTTGCAGAGGTTTCTTGGCAAGATTTATTCAAAAAGATTGTTTCTTTTCTCCAAGTTTGAGTGTGACTTGCCAGTATGTTTCGATGGCTGAGTAGGGGTATAACTCTGGTCTCCAAGAGTCCTCGTCCAACATTCAAAATACTACACCATGCTGGCTCCATTATCAATAGCACAAGCTGCCAAATTATCTATAGGCCCAATGCAAAGTTACACACCAATAACAGCTTCCCTCTCATGGGCTTCATCCGTACTGCATAAATAATGCAGTTTAACACTGCTTTAACTGCCATGGCTCTACACTATGGAATCCTGGGATGTGTAGTTTCTTGTGGCACCAGAGTTCTCTGACAGAGAAGGCTAAATATCTGATGAAACTACAAATCACAAAATTCCATATCACTTAGCCATAGCAGTTAAAGCAGTGTCAGACTATATGATTTCTTCAGTGCAGATGGTCAGCCCTGGTCAGCAACACATTTTGTGGGAAGGCTACCAGTCTACCAATGGAGGCTCATGACTCTGATGTCTGTGGAGCAGCGAGTCTGCTCTGGATTTTAGTCAGAATGATGATAGTTTTCAGATAGCTTGGATCCAAGGTCAAAACCAGCACATTGAATTCTGTCTTGGAATGGTAATGATAATGGTGATAGTAATGATGCTGATGCTGATGCTTCCCTTTCTTAATATCCTGCCCTTTCCTAGATACATTATGGATGCAATAACTATAAATGGGTCACCATTTAAAGGTAAAGTATCCATAACATAAAAAAAATTGACAACTACCTTTTTTGCGAGTAAGTAAAAAAGAGTACATCACATTATTACAGCTCCTTGCAAGGATAAAATAGAATTTCACTGATGATTCACATTCCTAAGCTATAAAGGCATATACGAATTGAGTCCAGACTATGTTTATGACTTCAGACACCCATCCAAGCCCTCTTCGGGCCTGAGATCTTTAGAAGTCCCTTTTTGGTGGCCTGCCTAAGTATGAGAGTTCATTTTCCAAGGAGATTAGAATGGTCTCTCTTTGCTTTTCATCTCTCAGCCAGCAAGACTTTAAAATTTCAGTTATTCATTTCAGCAGCTACTGAGAAGAGCCACCTCTTTTACGTTCCACCAATAGGACCGAGGGGTAGTGGAATCAGAAGAAGGCCCTCTTTGGAAGATCTCAGGGCCCAGAAAGGCTTCTGCCTTTGTAGTTTAGGCATGTGAACCCTCATCTATTTCATCCTTACATGTGAGGAAGAATAATTACAGTAGTTTTCTCCTAACTGAAGGGGAAATGTTCCTCTGCAATATTCTTCCCGTATTTGACCATACTTTGTCAAGGAAATATTCTGCAGAGGAAAACTAGGTGCAGGAAAGAATGTTTTCCTTGCAGAAAATAGAAGTTTTGTGCAAAACAATATCCAATATGTATTTCTCCCTATGGAATAATACCTCAGCATAGCTTTCAGACATTCAAGTAGCGACTGATAATTGCACACAGTTCTTTCTGGTTTTATTCTTCTTCCTGACAAGAGTTCCTGATTATTGAGAAATCTGTTTTTGACAAGGGATTGAATAATTAAGAATATTCCTTCCATCCCTACTGTAGCTATCCTGCTGCTTTCACATGTAGTAGAGAATGCAGTCCTGTAAAAACTGCTGAAGACAGGTTCAACTGGCAGCCAATTTGATTTCTTTATAAAGAATGTGTGTGTTTGTGTGTGTGCACATACCATTATGTCGCTTCAAGCAACAACTTGTGTTGCGCTAAGCCCTGTTCCATAACGGCTAGCTGACTGCGTGCCTTCAAGTCATTTCTGACTTACAGCAACCCTATGGCTGTTTTCTTGGCAAGGTTTGTTCCGAGGCCTTTGCCTCCCTCTGAGACTGAGAAAGCAGGACTTGCCCATGGCTGAGCAGGGATTTGAACCCTGGTTTCCAGAGTCTTGGTCTAACACTCAAGCCACTACACCATGCTGGTTCTTATTCTCCTTGTCCACCTAATCTGGAACCTGACCACCAACTACCAGCTTGTGGTCCTCTGGGTCATTTGTGGTGTCTCTTCAGCAGTGAAATTCCTTTCTTGAAGAAGCTTCTGTCTCTACCTTAAACTTCAAGTCTTTTAGGAATGGGGTATCAGTGGTAAAACAGAGTAGTTCACCCCAGGACATCCCATGGTATAAACATGATATCAGTAGTTCATCTCAGGACATGATATAAGCAGGAGGTGTTTCATCCCAAAATGGTAGATGTGATCTCCAAAGATCATGACCTGCCCTTGCCACATCTGCAGATCTCCATGTTATGTTGAAAAAGAAAAGGACCACTTTGTGTACACATCACAAGTCCATGCCATCAAAAAAACAAAACAAAACAAAAACAGCCCTCTCACCACCAACGCTAGATTGAGAACTTGGGGTCACTTCAGAGGTTCATGAATCTGGTTTGAAATTTGCTTCAAAATACTCAGAACACTGTGTTTCTCTGAGTAAGAGGACAATTTCAAAATTGTCCTTCCTTTCCTCACTCCATGCTTTTAACAATATTTATTCACTGGCACAGGTCTGATGGGGCTCTATTCACCAAGGCAGCAAACAAGAGAAGCAAGCATATACACAGGGTTGCTAATGGTTACACTAATTTGATAGAGATAGATAAGTGTATGGTTTGGCTCCGGAACACTGCTTTTCATGCGGGCTTCCTCCCCTCCTTCTTTTTTTTTCCTGTTCATTTTAAGTAATATACCATTAATAATAATACTTGGCCTTTATAACCTGACTTTTTCAAGTATTTACTCATTAATTCCCCCACGACTCCAGCTCAAGATACATTCATCACCATTTTGACAGACCAGAAATATTAAGGTGGACTGGAGGGAATCCTTTAGGCCAGTTCTTACAGCTTCTCCACAAAAGGACAAGGGTCACCATCATATTATGCAACCCCCCTAAGATTAAGTGGAGGCACTGTGTTAAGAATGAGCCATTCTAGATGGGAACTCTACATTCAAATAACATGTCTTTGTGATGTTGGGAGAGGCTTACATGGGATCAATAAGCTGTCTGACCTGAAATTGGAGGGAACAATCAAGAAAACACCAAATGGAAATCAATGTTTGTACAGAGTTGGGATTCAAAGAGATATTTCTCATGATTCTACATTATGCTTGTATAGTGTAAATTCTCCAACCAGTTAAGTGGTGGTTATGGTATTCCACCTTTCTGCTGAATAACAATATTGTGCAACCACTTTTGTTGTTGCTATTAGCTATCTTCAAGTTGACTCTGATTCATCGCAACCCTGTGGATGAGACAACTCCAAGATTCCCTATCTTCTACTGCTTTCACTGTCATGGCTCCATCTTATGGAATCCTGAGATTTGTAGCTTGGCAAGGTATTCAGCCTGGTCTATCAGAGAGCTCTGGTGCTTCACCAAACTACAAATCCCAGGATTCTACAGGATGGAGCCATGACAGTTAAAGCGGTGTCAAACTGTTTTAATTCTGCACTGCGGATACACTCAATGTAACTGATACAGAATACTAGCCATTGTGATTTTGAAGGACTGGTTTGAGTCTTAACTAGGGTCACAGTACTTTTATCTTTGCTTTTGTTTTGTGGTTTTTAGTCGGTCTTTGTTATTGACTATATCCCAGTGGTTTTGATAATGAATAACAAGAACAACAACCTAGAAAATATTTTACTTATATAAATGCTTGAAGATACAAGGAGTCCAATTTTTCTGCTGTCCCACTTTTGGAATAGTGTGAAGCCAGAGGTTGTAGACCTTTCTGTGGTGAAGGTCAAGGACATTGTTCTCAAGTTTGTGGCTAAGCTTAACTCTATTTACTGGGCTGTGTAACTGCTCTTGGACTCTAGATTCAATCTCCTTGGCCTTTCTGATATCTACAGCCCTTGACACAGGAACTTGCTTCCTGGATTCAGGAAATTTTGGTTTAATGCATGCTCAGTCCCAAAATCCAGAAGTGCTGGTGACATTAATCCACTCTAGTTCTTCACTAATCAGGTCTAGGTATGAAAACCAGAGAGCTTCAACTGTCAAGGCCAAGCTACATATTACACCTGATGCATAGCATAAACATAGGATGAGCTGAGATTCTCCACTAAGACTGTTCAGCATAACAGCCTGTATAGTATATATATTACCCTGCAACTCTTCTGTTGAATGGCAATGTTGAGTAACCAAATGCACAAGCAAATGTACTGCTGAATGTGCAACCAAGTGACCAACCCAATGAATAATGCAATGTATGTTGACACATACAACAGAACCACATGTGCAATTCCACAACCTCACAATGAACATGGCTCCTCTGTATTAGACAAAAATATCCAACTGTTCCCATGCATTAGACACTAACAGAATTCCTGCCTGCATTTTACTTTTGTTTTGTATTAACTGAAGATCCGTGAACAAATAGCAGGTACGTACACAGACTAAGAGGGTGTACAGACCGGCCACATGACACATGCCCCAAGTCTGCTTCCAGGCCAGCATGATTCCACACGGCACACCATATGGCTGGTAGTGTCATCGCACTCCTCTGGTGCTGCATCTAGATGAAAGGAATGCCAAAAAGTGCTGTGCCAGTGGCTATGGTGCCCTTTCTATAGCGCAGAAAGGATCTGCTTTTTGTGGCTCCTTTGTGCGCTGTGCAAAGGTGAGGTCAGAGCTGAGGCATGCATCCCTGATCTGGTGCTAAAAGGGCAGCCTGTACAGCCACAAATTACCCCAAAAGCATGAGATCTCATCTGTTCATGGGAGTTAAGCAAAGTCAGCTCTGGCTAGTACTTGGATGAAAGACCACCAACTAATACTAGGTGCCTTAGGCTATATTTCAGAGGAAGGAACTAGCAAAACCTCCACTGAATATCTCTAGCCGGAGAAAACCCTATGAAATTCATGGGCCACCATAAGCCAACAGGAGACTTGAAGGCATACACATACATTATCACATTTATGCACAGGTGTAGAGTATAGGTGGTTATCTCTTTCCTTCTCAACACAGTCAGAACAAACTTCTGCCATCCAGCCAAATGGCTAGATAATATAGAACAAAAGTTCCAAAATTGTTTCTAAGCAAACTGGGTGCACACATTTATGTGTCGTCATCCATTTTCCATTTAGCTCCTTTGCATGCATATTTATCCCACTTGTAATGCATTGCTTATGCACTTCCAGTGAACAAGCCAAATTATGCAGTGATATTTTCCCCCTTCATGACTTGGTGCAGTCCTTTGGAATGAATGGGATGGCAGGACAGGTGGACAAATGTTAGGGTGAATCAGAGACCATAAAAATTTTGAGATTGGACTTTCTGCATGGAGAGAAATACCTCCTTTGTTCATTTGGTAGATATTTCACCAGTGTGCTGAACAGACTGTGGGAGAATCTGCCCTATAGATGCACTCTTAGCTCCCTTATGAACTGAGCAGAGAAAATGGAGTCAAGAAGAGATGGTTGGTTTTTGAATGAGAATAATGGGAATGGCCTCCTTTAATTGCGTATTCCGCACAGGAAAGTACGGAGGTATAAAGTTAATCACTAGTCAGGCCACCCCTATTTCTAGAAAAAGATCTTTAATACCATCTTTATCCAATGAAGTACCATTGTTATACCTGCATATTATGAAGGGTTTATTAAACCAGTGATAATCTATTCAAGATAAAGTGATCTGTATGGCCAACTGAGCACAGATCAGACAGAATGATGGGAGGTTATTGTTAAAATATGCAAATTCACATCCTATTGAAATTCAAACCCTCCAGATAAGATTTTTTTTAAAAAAATAAATCCAGCCTTTTTTCACGGCGTGAAGGTAACCTAATGTTTATTGACTTCAGGACCATATAATGGAACATAATATCTATTAGTCAGGTCTTTGGCTCCCTTTTGATTACAAGTGGTACATGTTCAGGCATCTGCAAGGAGGAGAAATAATAGACAAGGTTTTGGTTCCTACAAGAAGAATGAGGGGCTTTCGTGCAAATGTCTGCAGCTGTACATTTCTAGTAGGAAAACTCCCTTGTTGTAACAACTCCACTGGCTGCCAATCTGTTTCTGACCACAATTCAAAGTGCTGGTTATGACCTTTAAAGCACTACATGGCTCAGGTCTAGGTTATTTGAAGGACTGCATCGTCCCTTATGAACAAGACCGTGCTCTGAAAATGTCTGGGGAGGCCCTTCTTTCCGTTCCACCATCCTCATGGGTACATTTGGTGGGTACATGGAAGAGCTTTCTCAGTGGCTGCTCCCAGGCTCTGGAATGCCCTTCCCAGAGAATTTAGACTGACACTCTCCCTGCTCTCATTCTGTAATCAGGTGAAAACTTCTTCGTTTTGACAGGCCTTTGAGGACTGGTTATAAGAGGTGGCCTTTATATGGAGGTTAGAAAGCTTGTCGCTTATAGGAATGGCATGTGTCCCTTACTAGGAGGGAATTTCCTATTTGAGTGTTAGAAAGTTTTTCCTGTTTTAGAGATCTTAACAAGATCATAAAATCATAGATTCGTAGAGTTGCAAGAAACCCTAAGGGCCATCTAGTCCAACTCCATTCTGCCATGTAGGAATACACATGGCCATTTAACCTCTGTTTACAAACTTCCAAAGAAGGAGATTCCAGTGCCCATTGAGGGAGTGTGTTCCACTGTCAAAAAGTTCTTATCATCAGGAAGTTATTCCTAATGTTTAGGTGGAATCCCTCTTTTCCTGTAGTTTGCATCCATTGCTTTGTGTCCCAGTCTCTGGAGCAGCAGAAGCCAAACTTGCTCCATCCTTAATATGACATCACAAAATATGCCTCAGATCCCATATTTTGGGATGTGGACCCTTCATAGAGACAGAAATGTGCATATCATATAATTTATGAATGTGGACAACAGCAACACATATCTAAGTTAACTGAGCTCAATGCTTTTATTTGGTCTTTAGGTAGAACACAAATCAGTTAATAGCCACTTCCCAATAGCCTGTATGACATCTCATGAATTTTAACTGTCTTTTATTGCTATTTTGAACAATTGGCAACAATGCCAGCTATAATTTTCCATTTGGTAGCTGCTGCATCTCAACTGCTCTCCCAACAACTCACTGCTCACTGAGCAGCAGTGAGTTGAGGTGTTATCCTTGTCAGGGGAGTTTTGGTCAACAGCTAAACGTTTGCAGTGCCATAGCAACACAATCACACAAAGCCATCCACTTTCACACACTTTAAACTGTTTCAACCCGCAGCAAGGGAAGAGCTTATGCTTGCCAATGGTCTCTTTCTTCCCGTTTTGCATTAGCGTGGGAGGCGATTAGCAACATCGCTTGTGTGTATGTGTGTGTTTTCTTCTCTAGATGCACCAAATGCTTATTACAACTGGAGGCGGCAAATCTTTCCTTCCAAGTTGTTCCAGTTTATTGCCTTTTTCTGTTAGGGACGTTTGGCATTGTATTCCCTGAAGATGACATATTCTGATTCAGAGAGACCAAAAGTGAGTCTATGTTATGTAACTACCACCCTGAAATACTTCCACTGCCCTAAGAGATAGCAAGCAAAAAGATCTAACAACCACATAATAAGGAGGAAGGGAGAATTGAATATATGTTCCAAAGACTGGTGAGTATAGGCCACCTGTGTGTGTGTGTGTGTGTGTGTGTGTGTGTGTGTGTGTCCTGATGATATGGAAGGCAGAAACTGACAGGGACATGAGATGTCACCCAATAAATGGATAAAGATATCCAGTGTGCATAAGGATGTACTAAGTTTATCTTAAAGATGGAGTTGGAGTGTAATTCTTCACTAAGTTTCTTCTTGAAGGAAGCAATGGTAATTTTAGCAATTTTCTTCATCTGTGAAAACTGCATGGGGTTTTAACCTATTTGCAATTTGAGCTTTCTCTTGGGCAAATTTCCCACATTGTTTTGTATGGGAAACAGCATTTTCAGTGCAGCAAATAAAGTTTCACACTGCCCCCTAATTTTGCTACACATTCCAGAAACTAGCAGCTACGGGTTTGGTATCAGAATTACAGGAGACAAATATTGGGTGAAGGTCCTCCTCTGCAGAGACAGCCTCCTGAAGTTACTCACTCTTTGGTAGAGAAATGCATTGGCCATCTCATTGTAGATTCTTAGGAACAGGGCAGTATCTTTTCTGTTTTCTGAATGACAGGGACTGGAATTAGATGGACCTTGCATTCCCTTCCAGTCCTATGTTTCTATGATGCCTTTTTAGTCCAGAAGCCAGATGTGTCTGAGTTATAGTAGACTTATCAAAGTAAAACATAAGTATTCTCTACCAACTGATTGATGGACTATTGGTTTTGTTCCCCTTTTCATTAAGGTTTCAAGAAAAGAATATTTGAAAATATGGGATGTGTCTGCACTGCAGAAACAAAACCGTTTGACACCAGTTTAACTGCCACGACTCAGTGCTATGGAATTCTGGGATTTTTTTTTAATGAGATAGCCTTCCCTGTCAGAAAGCTCCATCAATGGCATCTCAGGAACATGTCAATCGATGGGCTACAAATGTGATCCATAGGTAGAACACAAATATGGTCTGGACACCATATTTAGCCTGGAGAAAAGAAAACTAAGAGGCGACATGATTCAGCCATATTTACTTATCTGAAAGAATGTTACATAGGAGCTGGAGTGAGCTTATTTTCTGGTGCTCCAACTAAAACATGAACTGGTGGACTTAAACTGCAAGAAAAGCGATTCCACCTAAACATTAGGAAGAAAGTAAGAGCTTCAAGAGCAGTTAAACAGTGGAATAGATAGCCTCAGAGGGTGATGGCTTCCCCTTCTTTGGATGTGCTCAAACAGAGATTGGACGTCTGTCTCTCAGGAATGCTGTAATTGCATATTTCTGCATGGTGGGGGATAGATTAGATGATCCTTGTGGTCTTTTCCAACTCTGATTCTGTGGTGCATTTCTGTATAGTGTCTATGAATGAGCTAAGCTCAAGCTCCAGTAAAAGTTTTTGAAAGTGCACAGTGAAGAAACAGTGGCAAAAAATGGAACTTTAACAGTGGAAAGGGGGAGATGATGAGATGTCAAATAATGGCTGGAGACACCAGCCTCATATTGGCTTATTAGTTGAATTTGATGCTGTTATTTTCACCTCAAGAGCGGAGGCATCAGCTAATGGGCTGAATCAAGGAGAAAGAGGAGAAATACTTGTCTTATTGACTGGAATGTTGTTTTTAAAAAATTAAAGATAGAAATGACTGAGACTCATTTATAATGGGCAAGAGGGGAAAGAGTGCCCAAAATGAGAAAAAATGCATTGGCAAGGGCTGCAAAACTTAATTTATATCCCACTTTCCCCCCACATCTGGAAATCAAAGTAACTCCTGTTTACATTATGACCTGAATGCAAGTGTAACCATTTCATATGAAGTTGTGCCTTCTTAGATGGTGTCAGACTATCCAACAGTGCCTTTAATGCACCAAGTTCTTCAATGAGATTGCAGAAGCAGCCATTGTGCATTCCTCGGTGCTCAACAGGTTGACTAACAGGCTCATTGGCAGATATACTGTACAATGGGTTGTGCCATGTCAGTATTCAGCAGTAGGGTGGCTTAGTGTAACTACTGCAACTACTACGTGCATGTAAATTTAAACTGTGTGAGCACAATGCAGGATCTTGGCCAGTGTGTCCATTGGGCTGATGAAAGAGTTGCCTTTGCAAAGCAAATTTTGCCTTATGTTCTGGGGGTGGGAGAACAGGGTATTCTCTCATTTATGCAGAGGGCTGCTTTTCACTGTCATTTCCTTGCAAGACTAGTTGGTGTGAAATCTCCCTCACAGTTAGAAAAGAAGAGGTGACTCTCCTTTTCCTTCCTCTCACCATCCTCTCTCACTTCTCATTCACAGGAGCCTTTTCACACATTAATTAAAAATAGCAAATTCTGCAAAGAGAAGAAAGGAAGGAAGGGAGAGCAAACTGAAAAGGGGAAATTGCGGCAGGCCTAATTAATCGAATTACCCTCTCTGAAAGATTTCCTGATGAGCTTTTCTGTTGTCCTTGGTTAAACACACGCACATATTCTCTCTCTCTCTATTGCTCTCTCTCTCTCTCTCTCTCTCTCTCTCTCTCACACACACACACACCATTTATCTGTTGCTTAGCAGCCAGCAAAGTCCTTTCTGAGTGTGTGAGAGCACAAGTGCGCGCAAGAGGGATAAAAATATGAGGCACCTGATACACATGAGCCATGTCTCTTCTCCTTTCTTTGCTCAAGGTATAGTAGATGTTTCCAGTTGTGGGTTACATCTCAAACTTTTCCCATGTTGCCATCATAAACAGCTCCATGAGTTGGGTTAACCAAGTTTGGGCTGCTTCTCTAGGCTTACTCAGCTCCTTCTGAGGCCGATGCCAGATTGGAACCCAGCAATGAAGCTGATGTTGATGGAGATGTTTCCTACTGGTTTTGCAGCCGTGAGGAAAGTGGTGGCTGCAGTAGTCACACACACAAGGTCACATGTTGCCTATCCTTGTATTAAAATACAATATAAGCATCATAGAATCATAGAGTTAGACAGGATTCCATGAGCTGTGTAGCTGAACTCCCTGCTAGTGAAAGAACCACTACTAAAGCACTTCCAAGAGGTGACCATCCAACTTTATCTGAAAACTTCCAATGGGTGAGAGTGCACATCTTATCTGGTTTCACTGTTGAACAGCTCTCATCATTAGGAATTTCCTCCTAATGATGGTTGGAATTTCCTTTCATGTAAATTTAAGCCTTTGTAAAAGGTCCTTATAAACCTCTTTTGGCTTGAAAGGCAACCCATTCTTGGTCATTCTTCACAACATAATTGTCCTCACTTGGAATACTATGTCCACTTCTGGGAGCCACAGCGCAAGAAGGAGCTGGAACATGTCCAGAGAAGGATGATCAAAATGATCAAAAGTCTGGAAACCAAGCTTTATGAGGAACATCTGAAACAGTGGGATATGCTAAACTTAGGGAAGACTGAAAGATGACATGATAGCTATTTTTAAGGAGTGGAATGAATCTAATGTAGGAGACAGAGCAAGGTTGATTCTGCTGCTGCAGCAACTAGAACACAAAATAATGGGTTTAAATTAAATAATAAAAAAAGAATCTACCAAAACATTAGGAAGAACTTTAAACAGTTCTTTACTGTAAGAACTATTCCAGAGTGGAACAGACTGCCTCATGCAGCTGATCTTCAAAAACTCCATGTGTTTTTAAAATACTATTCCAAGTAAAGGTTTCTCCATATCTCTTCTGTGTCTTTCCTTTTTTTCTGGCAAAGTGTGAGCCTGAATTTAACATTTCAATCAACTGGCCAGAGCTAATTGGATAACCATCTGTTCCCAAATATGTTTGCACTAGACTCAATGACACTGTAATCAGGGATAATAAGGGAATCTTCTCTTCTGAACTAAAAAAGGATGGCTGGGCTAAGACATTTTGTTCATGCACGCTTGGTCAATACTTCATGAGGTTTCTCATAACATGATAACTTACCCTTTGGGTTGGTCCGCTTATATGCAGTTCCTGACTCTATGAGTGTTCCTCATATATGAATGTGTGAACTGGAGCTGTTGTATCTGGGAGGTGCATTGACTGAGAAGGACATTCTCTCTATGATGGAGTATCAGTGACAACCATGATATACATGTTATCCCTTGACTCATTAGTGACCAAGTATACATGCCTGAAGCAGACAGTGGAGATTAAGTGTGAACCTTTGGAAAGCAATGGAGATTATGGTATGAACCTGCTCTGGGTTTCATTCACTCAAGAAACTAAACTTTACCCCCCAAAATAGGTGCAGAACCTTGGATAGCTCCTTTCAAATTTATACAAAAATTCAAAGCATTCTCACTGTCGAGTACAATCCCTATATCTGTGGGGAATATATTCTTGAGGTTTGCAAAAGTTGCAGATAATGGTGAGCCCTGTATTTGTGGTGGATGCTGACCATATAGAATCATGCTAAAAGGACCTTCAGATGCCTAGAGAAGTGCTACAAATCTGTAGTGTGAAAGGGTCCCTGGATTCTATCTGGCTAAAGTCCATATCATTCTGTGGCTTGGCAAATGGTTCTGAAAAATTTCATTAAGAAGAAAATGAAGAAGAACTTCATGATGATAAAAGCTGTTTGAAAGTGGAACACACTGTCTTGTTAGAGTCTTCTTATTTGGAAGTTTTGAAACAGAGGCTAGATGGTCTTCTGTTGGAAATGTTTTGATTGGGTATTCATGCATGGCAGAAGGGGGTTGGATTGGATGGCCCTTGTATTCCCCCCCCAACTCTGATTCTATGATTCTAAGCATAAAATCATAGAATCATAGAGTCATAGAGTTGGAAGAGACATGCAAAGCTGCGTTGTAATGTACAATACACAGCTGCAGGGTCAATGTAGAATGGTATCACATGCTCAAATGGCACCACATCTTCACCTCTGCTGCCCCAACCTTCAACTGAATGTGGAGATCATGCCATGGCCAAAAAGGTCCAAGCTCATATATAAGGGAATGTATGCATGCACAAGTCTTTAATAGGATATTAGCCATAGTTATAAAGAAGGGTGTTTGATCTGTGATGGTTGAATCAGATGCTCACATCATCACTATTTCATCACTGATTCAGTGAATCACCCCGTTGTTTTTCCTCCAGAGCAGCACATACTCAGTAAAAGGAAGCATTACTGTCTCTTGGTGGATATTATTGGCTTTTCTATGGTCATCATAGATCAAACTATTCTTTCCAAGATAGTATTCCTATCAGTCACCTTGAAGATCTAAAGGTGGAATATAAATATCCTCAAGAAACAAGCAAATGGAATTGGCCTGTGCAGCATGGTGTTTTTTTTTAAATATGAGCTGAGAAATACTTGTCCTGATAAAGTGACAATTTTGGACAGAACATGAATTTAATTGCATCACAACCCATTTGCCAAAGGGTTGCCTCCAAGGGGATCTTATTATGAAGTATTGTGTGTTTGTTTGTGGTTAAAGATAGAAAGGGAGAGGGAAAAAGTGACTGTTTTGTCAGGCAATGTCATCATTTAGCCCATAGTTTCCTCTCAAGCAAAAATTAGATCTGGTGCCAGAGTCTTTTGCAGGGCATATGTCTCAATATTCCAAGCAGTCTGGATGAGCATGGACACAAACTAAAGGATGATACAGAATGCTGTTTCTATGAAGGAACGTTGTAATGAAGGATAAGCACTTTTCACTTTTCTTGTGACAAGAAGTGTGTGTAGCTTCAGAAAGGGATGGGGGGGGTCTGAGATGGCCCATAGGTAGAGGGACAGATAGGGGAAAAGGCAAACATAGTCAGTAAGCAAAGATCAAAGGGGTATCCAAAATTATTAAGGATTAACTGCTATGGATACATCCTAGGATTTGTAATTTCATAGGTGTTTAAAATTCTTTAGTTCCCTTCCCTGAACTTCACCACTAGACCGCTCTAGTAGAGAATTCTATGTAACTCAAAAAACTACAAATCCCCAGATAAGAGTAAGGATTCTATGAGGGATTCCCTGCAGGAGGTATGCAGGGAGGTGAGAAGAGGCTGCTGTTTGGAAACTCTTGACCTAGCCTGCCTAGCCTGACTAACCAGCCTAGGTTAGCATAATTCTTTTCCTCCAGGCCCAAGAGCCTTCACTCATGCATATATCAGCAAAATGCTTTGCGGATCTGTATGTGTGTGTGTTTTGGGGAGAAGCGGAAGAAAAAATGGCAAGGTTGGTCCATTAAACTTTTCCTTCTCATCAATGTGTGCTGTTAAACATCTGCTCTGTCTCTTAGCTCGAAAACAGATGCACTCCAGTGGTAAAGGAAGTGATATTCAGAATGAACCAGCTGGGTGGATGGAAATGACAAGAGAGTTCATTTAAACAACCAGCCTTGGAAGTTTTTTTTTATTAAAGAAAACATCACTTTGGTGCTGAGAGTGACATGGAGACAGTAGGTGATGTCCCCTGCTGGAGATACATTTAAGGTGTGTGAAGGGCAATGAACCTCTGTCCTACTTTTCAGACCATGGATTGCATGTGTGCGTCCAACAGACCTCACCAGACCTTGAAGACAGTTGTTGTGCTAGTCAGTTCTTCCCAAATTTTGGTTTTCCAGAGGTTTTGGACTTCATCTCTCACAATTCCTGACTGTTGACAATACTGGCAGGGACTTCTGAAGTCCAAAACACCTGGAGCACCAAAGTTAGGGGATCACTGTGCTAGTTGGTGAAGATGGAGATGCATTCCCTCTGCCCTCTCCTTTATTTTATCCACATTATGGCCAACTGTCCAAACAGCAGGCTGATCAAAGTATGATTTGAAAGGGAAAGATGGTGCACAGGGATGCCTTGCCTTAATGCTATTGAATTCTTGTTGTTTTGTGAGATATTTAGCCTCCTCTTTCAGCGATCTCTAGCGCTACAACAATGAATTCTACACTGCAGATGTAGAATCTGCAGTGTAGAATACTGCAGAATACACTGCATGAATTCTACACTGCAGATTAGACATTGGGGTCCTGATTGGCACCAACATTACTGGTATCAAGTAAAGCATAGTTCTTTGTGAAAGCTTTTAGGGGCTAATTGTTTTTTTCAAAGGACCATCCCACACACATGGTTTTAACTGTTTTATCCCTTTCCACCACTTTTTTAATCTGTTAATTGTTTACTATTGTTTAATACTAAACACAGTTAATAATAAAATTACCACAATTCAAAAAGGATGTTGACAAGTTGGAGTGTGTCCAGAGGACGGCAACCAAAATGGTGAATGGTCTGGAAACCATGCCTTACGACGAAAGACCTAGAGAGCTGGGTATATTTAGCCTGGAGAAGAGATGGTTAGAAGGTAATATGATTAAGTATTTGAAGGGATGTCATATTGAGGATGGAGCAAGCTTGTTTTCTGCTGCTCCAGAGACTAAGACCCAGAACAATGGATGCAAGCTCCAGGAAAAGAGATTCCACATCAAAATTAGGAGGAAGTTCTTGACAGTGACAGCTGTTTGACAGTGGAACAAACTCCCTCGGAGTGTAGTGGAGTCTCCCTCCTTGGAGGTCTTTAAACAGAGGCTGGATGGCCATCTGTTGGGGATGCTTTGAGCTCCTGAATGGCAGGGGGTTGGACTGGATGCACCTATGGTCTCTTCCAATTCTATGATTCTATGATTCAATAATTGTTCAGGATATTTTAAACTTCTTAGTTTTGTTTTATTGTATGCTGCTTTGGAGGTCTCCCCATTAAAGGCAGGATATATATCAATCAATCAATCAATCAATCAATCACAAATAGCATGTACCCAGCAGAAAGGCAGACCCCTATCCTGAAGACTGAATGATTGACTGAATGTATACCCTGCTCTTCTTCCAGCATGAAACCTAAACATTTGACAACAAGTCTTGACAACACCACTGGTAGGTGAATATTCTTTAAAAAAAATCAAGTAGGCCTTTGAGTTTTGTATTTTGGAACAGTAGTATGCATGATGTATTGGTGCTGTGTTTTTAAAATCGTTTATTATTAATAATGTCTTAAATAGGTTGTTGTTGTTGTGTACCCTTATGTCATTTCTGACTTATGGTGACCCTAAGGCCATGGAGTTTTCTTGGCAAGATTTGTTCTGAGGGAGGTTTGCCACTGCCTTCCTCTGTGGCTGAGAGAGTGTGATTCAGTGAAGGTCACCCAGTGGGTCTCCATGGTAAAACGGAAAATTCAAACCCTGGTCTCTAGAGTCATAGTGTAATGTTCAAACTGCTAGACCATGCTGGCTTTGTTTTTAATAGTTAATTATGCTTTTTTAAAAAAATAATGTTGTTTAATTCTTTTTAAAACCTTTGTAAAACTAGAATTTAACTAAATTTGGTTTTAAATCATAATCTACCTTGGGTCCCATCCAAGAAGAAAGTCAGGGTTATCAATTCAATATATAAATAGGAAAAAAATTAAAACATTATAGATGTAAATACCCGTTTGTCTTTTTCTCACATGTGAGAATGGGAAATGTTGAGATCTGGCTATTTTAATCTACAAGCCTCAAGGTGAATCTACATGTTCGCAGTTCTATTTGGGGGGAGGTTTAGACAAATTATATAGTTGCACAAAAGTGATGGTAGCTCTGTCTGGTGCCATTGTTTTAAAAATAAAATAAAATTATTGAAGCATGGGTTGTTTGCATCGTTTTGATCTATGAAAGAAAAAGTGCACATGCTCTATGAATGGAAAGCAGCAGGAAAGGAAACCATTACAAATGGACTGATTCAGTCAAGGAAGCCATGGCTGTGAGTTTGCAGGATCTGAGCAGGATGGCTTGGTGACCATGGATCATGGAGGAGTACCATTCATAGGAGAACCATAAAGTGAAGCTAACTTGTTGTCAAGTAACAACAATAACAAGCTGATGGTCCTTTGGTACAAGTCAGACTCTCCTCTTTCTATCTCAGCATCCTGTCAATAAACACAACAGAGAAAACAGCTGCAACATAAACCACATCACAAGCCTTCACATGAGCCAGATAGCATTCCGCCTCTACCATTTATTGACACCATACCCCATGGTCATATGGTTAACTAAAAATTAAACCACATAGGTGTAATTTATCTTACCTTACATTATAACTGTGTCAGTCAGTGTGGTGTAGCAGCTTGAGTGTCAGACTACAATTCTGGAGAACAGGATTCAATTCCTGGTACAATGAGAGACTTTCTATGCCAGTTATCCAGTGGCAAAGTGGTGAGGAAGCACAACATGCAAATGGTTCATAAACCGACGAAGAAATCCAGCAAATGCTCCGCTCAGCCAAGGACCAGCGAGACCCTCTCACAGCCGCAGGAGTTTACCGCATACCATGCAGCTGTGGAAAAGTCTACATAGGGACCACCAAACGCAGTGTGCAAACAAAAATCAAGGAACACAAGAGACACTGCAGACTGGGCCAGCCAGAAAAATCATCAGCAGCAGAACATGCCACACACCATCCTGGGCATAAAATACTCTTTTAAAACACTGAAGTTCTGGACCATACCAACCACTACCATGTCAGGATGCACAGGGAAGCCATTGAAATCCACAAACATCTGGATAATTTCAACCAGAAAGAAGAAATACTTAAAGTGAAGAAAATTTGGCTACCAGTCCTGAAGAATAGCAAAATAAGGACTCAGCAAATGCAAATGGGAAACCACTCAGTCAGGGGCTTTCCCAGCAGATAATGATCACCAATTAGCAGACACTAATCCTCTTTTGCATTAGCCTCCCAGCCTGAGGCTGGCCATCAGCACAGAACAATACACATGCAAATCACTCCTCCATTCCCAGGCTCACACAGTATATATACACCCAATTTTTCCAGGGAAAGCATTCTCTGAAGATGGCAGCTACAGATGCTGGGGAAACGTCAGGAAGAAAATCTTCTGGAACATGGCCACATAGCTCGAAAAACCCACAAAAAAACATGGATGCTGGCCATGAAAGCCTTCGACAGTTATCCAGGTTGTTTTATTTTAACACATTATAAAATCAGCTCTGTGGACCAGGATTCATAAAATCATAGAGTTGGAAGAGACCTCAAGGGCCATCCAGTCCAACCCCCTGCCATGCAGGAAATTTAAATCAAAGCATCCCTGACAGAGGGCCATCCAGCCTCTGTTTAAAGACCTCCAAGGAGGGAGACTCCACTACACTCCAAGGGAGTGTGTTCCATTGTCAAACAGCCATCACTGTCAAGAACTTCCTCCTAATTTTGATGTGGAATCTCTTTTCCTGGAGCTTGCATCTATTTTATGAGGTGTTTGTAACTGGTTTTCAATTTTGTGTACACCACTTTGATCTTTTGGAAAAGCGGTATAAAATAAAATTTATTATTACTGTATTATTATTATTATTATTATTATTATTATTATTATTATTATTATTATTGCTGTTATTGTTGTTGTTCCAGGTCCTGTTCTCTGGAGCAGCAGAAAAAAAGCTATCCCCCTCATCAATATGACATCCTTTCAAATATTTAAACAGGGCTATCATAACACCTCTTAACCTTCTCTTCTCCAGGCTAAACATCCTCAGCTCCCTCAGTCATTCCTCATAGGACATGGTTTCCAGACCCTTCACCATTTTAGTCGCCCTCCTTTGGATACACTCCAGTTTCTCAACATCCTTTTAAAATTGTGGTGACCAGAACTGGACACAATATTCCAGGTGGGGCCTGACCAGAGCAGAATATAGTGGCACTATTACTCACTGATGCAGCCTAAAATCACATAGGCCTTTTTATCTGCTGCATCATACTGTTGATTCATGTTCAACTTGTGGTGTACTTGGACTCCCAGATCCCTTTCACATGTATAAGACTCTCCTTCAGCCAGGTGTCACCCATCCTATACCTGTTCATTTCATTTTTCTGCCCTAAGTGTAGTACCTTGCATTTTTCCATGCTGAAATTCATTTTGTTAGCTTTGACCCAGTTTTCTAGTCTGTTCAGGTCATTTTGAATCTTGATCCTGTCCTCTGGGGTTTTAGCTACTCCTCCTAACTTGGTGTCATCTTCAGATTTGATAAGTATACCCCCAATTCTGTCATCCAGGTCGTTGATAAAGATGTTGAATAACACTGGGCCCAGGACAGAGCCCTGTGGGACCCCACTGGTCACTTCTCTCCAGGATGAAAAGGAGCCATTGTTGAGCACCGTTTGGGTTTGGCCGGTCAACCAATTACAAATCCATGTAACAGTTACCTTGTCTAGCCCACATTCTACAAGCTTGTTTGCAAGAATGTCATGGGGAATTTTGTCAAAGGCCTTACTGAAATCAAGGTATACTATATCCACAGCTTTCCCTTCATCTATCAAGCTGGTAATTTTATCAAAGAAAGAGATCAGATTTGTCTGGCATGACTTCTTTCTCTGAAACCCAGTAAGTTAAATATTTGAAGGGATGTCATTGAGGAGGGAGCAAACTTATTTTCTGCTGCTCCAGAGACTAGGACTCAGAACAATGGAGCTACAGGAAAAGAGATTCCAGCTCAACATTAGGAGGAACTTCCTGACAGTAAGAGCTGTTCGATAGTGGAACACACTCTTTTGGAGTGTAGTGGAGTCTCCTTCTTTGGAGGTCTTTAAGCAGAGGCTGGATGGCCATCTGTTGGGTATGCTTTGATTGGGATTTCCTGTATGGCAAGGGGTTGGACTGGATGGCCCTTGCGGTCTCTTCCAACTCTATGATTCTATGATTCTATGAAAGTATGGATCTGTTTTGCCTTCATATCTTGCAAGAATTCTCCTTCTCCTCTTGCCTTTTCTTCTTTTTGCCAGCCTGCTCAAACTCACAGCTGATTAAATCTGACACAATAGTAAAAATATTACACTAAAGCGCAAGCAATTTTTTTTATTTCATTAGCAACACAAAGTGAGTCATCTCAAAGATGACATGGACTTGCACTCTTTCTTCATTCTTTCCCCTTCCCTTTCTATTTCTTTCTCCTACCCCAAGCCTTGTATTTAATCATTGCTCACTTCCCCTCCACAAAATGCCACGGCAAAATGATCCAACTTTTGTTCTTCACTCTATTAATTAACATGGCGCTCCAACCGCAACCATACTTTTAATGATGAATAAGGTTAAATTCAAGACAAAGTTCTGTATGTTGCCTTCAATTAACAATTTTTTCTAAGTCAGTGCTTCATTAACATACATCAATCAGTGAAACTCATGCACGGAAACCTTGGGGATGGTGTGTGTGTGTGTGTTATTTTTTTAACATATAAAACTCTATGTGTCTGTGTGTCTGTGCATGCAGATGTGAAAATCAATGCAATATCCCAAGAAGCTTCAGAGCTGATCATCTTCTTAAAGGTTAATTAAGAATTTTGAGGAAGAATGGCGGGGCCTGTAGCCGAGGTGATGGACATCCGTGCCTCTTCAGATCATTAAGTACTAATTAGGTTTGGAAAGTCTATTGGTTTCATCAAGGCAAGCGAAGGTCCCTGGGTACCTCCCTACGAAATGTCACTAGTATTTTATCTCCTTTTTTTTATGAACAAAAGGTGGTTTATTCTCAGGTGCACATGGCACCGTCTGCACCATGCTTGGCATGTCAGATTCCATAAATTTCATACAAATAGTACAGAAGGAAAGGCCTCTCTTGGAGGTCCGGGACTGCTAAAAGTGGTAAGGCATCCATGGTGTTAGGGTGTGTGTGTGTGTGTGTGTGTGTGTGTGTGTGTGTGCGTGTGTGTGTGCAGGAAGGATATAGGACAGCAGGAGCAAAAAAGATTTCCCAAAAACCCTGCAGAGAGAAAAACAGTAAACCAAAGCCCCACACTGTCTGCTGCATTTGCTATACATCTTCCTGTTGAAGATGGGTGCGTGGATAGTCCAGAAATCCCAGGTCAAGTTCCTAGAGCATACTTGCATGGTGTGTACCTGCTCACAAAGGGATCTTGTACCACCTTTGGGACTGATTGTAGCACAAACTTTCAGAGATTGGGTTTACTTTCTCAGATGCATGGAGTGAACTGGTGCCCAGGAAGGACCATTATAACCAGATTGAATGAAGAGTCATAGAAATGCAAAACTTGTGGGTATGGTGAGCAGGTGACAAGTTCAGTTTTAACCATTGTCTTTGAGGGACAAGGTCAGGAGGAAAGATGTTGTCTGAGGAGAGGGTGAATGGATGGATGCCCATATAAATGGTGGAGGGAATTTGGCAATGTGGTGTGTGCAGGGTGAGAATCAGAACGATGTGATAAATTGGCCAAGGGTGTTCATATAAGGTCAGGGTGTTAACCAGTATTATAATCCCAAGAATTGTAGTTTGTTTTGGCACCAAAGCTGTCTGACAGAAAAGGCTAAATATCTCACAAAACTACAAATCCCAGAATGCCATAGCATTGAGGCATAGCAGTTAATGTGATGCCAAACTGGATTGTTTCTGGGGGGCAGATGCAGCTCCGGTTTGTAACAGGAACTGAGTAATGATGGCCAATATCCTGCATCACAGATTTCAGTTTGTAGCTTTACAGTGTTGTAGCTATGTGAGGCTGCCTAGTTTACTGGGTCGGCCTGGTTGCCGCCGGAGGTAAGGCTGCCACATGTTGAGGCTAGCCAGGCCGGGCAGGCATGGACTTCAACTCCCAGCAGGCTTGGGAGCCGAAAGTGCTGCTTGATTGGTGGCTGGCTGGGCCAACCAGGGCCTGTGATTGGTGGGGAGCTGGGAGAGGCAAGACCCCCCCCCCTTTTCTGGCTCCTGTTTTCTTTGGTCCTATTTAATGTCACGTGGTGCTCGGTGCCATTCCAGCCCAGCTCTCCCTTCCCTCCCTCCCTATGCTTGGTTTGGGCAGCACTGTCACAACTTCTTAGGGTCAGTAGCATAGGTCTTGGGTCTGGTGGGCATGGTTTCCAGGGCTGCATAGCACTGGATTGGGAGTCCTACAGGGACCCGGGGGTGCTGGGAGAGTGAGGTGTTGCCATTGCGGGGACAGTATTGTGTCAGAGTCCTGCGGTGACAAAGGGCGGAGATGTGAAGATGCACACAACCCGTTAACAGAGAGCCGGAAGGGCGATTAACCAGTCACCCCCTTTGGTCATCCCGAAGTTTGGCCGTAACCAAGCAAATGGGTTCATTGATCAATAATGGATTGATTATTGACAGATACAGACCTCATGCCTGTTCAGGCTAATCCTACTTTCAGCTGTTAATAAAGTTGTGGCCTTTTCCTTCCAATATTGGTGGTTATTGTTGCGGTGCCTCCACTCCAAGTCAAATTGCTGACCAGACATGGAACCCTTCTAGTGAACTGTGACAGTGAGTATTGGAGTGTCCTGCACAGTGTCCTGCTGCACACTGGGAGTTCCTGTTGTGCAATGCATCCATCAGAATTTTGATGCCCTTTACACAGTATATCCCATAGCACTATGCAGCCCATTGTGTGATGGGACCTGTGACACAGTGGCCACACTCCTGGTGTTGTGGCTGCATTTCTGCTCCTCTCCTGAGAATATGAACATCATTGGTTTCAAACTACAGGAACAGAGATGCCATTTTAAAATGTTAGGAAGAACTTTCTGGTGGTAAGAACTGTGTGATAGCGGAATATGCTGCCTCAGAGAGTGGTGGAGTCTCCTTCTTTGGAGGTTTTTAAACAGAGGCTGGATGGGCATCTGCCACAGGAAGTGCTTTATTTCATTGTGTATTCCTCCATGGCAGAAAGAGGTTGGATTGGATGGCCTTTAGGGTCTCTTCCAAATCTATGATTGTATGATATGCCCAACAAAGGGAGCGGGGGAAGAAGGTAGGAAATAGAGCTCTGTCATATACAATTTGGTGTAAAATTAGCCTATAAAACCAACAAATAAAATGGTTCCTGACAGATCTCAAAAAGAAGGCACTCTATTTTAGAGAGAAAATCATGTGAATTTTATTCCTCCCCCATGAAAAAAAATAAAAATAAAACCCCTCACAGAGTCAGCCTGCAAGTCTCTTTCACCTGGTTTGTTTTTAGCCAAAGGCTGAGACCAGGTACCTAAAGACTTTAAAAAAAAATGTTAAAATGGCCCATTAAAATGCAATTAAAATCCAATTAAACAGCTCAGAACCTTAGAAGTGTTTAAACCCCTTGCTCTTTTTCCACTTGAGGCCATGTGCAGTCTGCCTGAAGTACTGCAATCCACCGTGGAATTTATTGATTAAAATAATTAAATATTAGTTATGCAATGTATTAATTGAATAATTAAATGCTAATTAAACAGCTAACCCCCTAACTTCCGGCATTGCCTGGTATGAGACGACATTTCTCATAAATGATCCAGTGTTCAAGAGTGTCTTTGTGGTCACAGGAGGCCTGGACACTGAGCATCTCAACTTGGAGTATGCTTAACATTGTGGTAGATGTTTCAGGCTGACGTAGCTGTATTTTGGCCACTTTATCATTGGCTTTCTTAATCTCTAAACCAGGGGTGGGAATAATGAAGTTTCTGGGCCTTAGATGGCCCTTTGGGGCTCCCTGGACTCTTTCTGCAAAATTATGGGGGGGAGACTCTGGAAAAAAATCATGCTTTTCTGAGATGATTTTTGCCTCTTGGCCCCCATGTTGCACCTTAACCACTTGTACACTTGTAGGAAGATCTTGAAGCACCTTTAGGACTAACTGAAAGAAAGAAGTTGGCAGCATAAGCTTTTGTAGACTTAAGTCTACTTCCTCAGATGTATTATGTTGAAGTAGACTTACGTCTATGAAATCTCATGCTACCAACTTCTTTCTTTCAGTTAGTCTCAAAAGTGCTAAAGATCTCTCTACATACTGATTCTACAGACTAACTTGGCTATATCTGTTCTACTGTTAAATGTAACACAGTTTAACTTAAATATTGCCTCCACCCTGAAACAGCTAAAAACTGCTGGTTTGATGACTAGGAGGTATCTGCATTGCAGATTTATATCAGTTTGGTGCCACTTTAATTGCCTAGAGGCCAAGATGACAAAATTCAAGTTGTACTTTGGACATCATAAGAAGGCATGAATCATTGGAAAAAACAATAATGCTAGGAAAGGTAGAGGGCAGTAGAAAGAGAGGAAGGCTGCATGTGAGATAGATGGACTCTATTAAAGAAATCACAAGTATCAGTTTGTAGGAGTTAGGCAGAGCAGTGGAGGACAAGGGGTCTTGGAGATGTCTCATCAGCAGGGTCACCATGGGTAGAAATCAATTTGAGGGCTGTTAACAACAGCAACAACAACCAAAAAACAAACAAACAAACAAAGAAACAAAAAACCCAGAAATGAATTTTGGGCACTTTGTAACATTACTTTTAAGTACCACTGGGTGTGCCCTGGTGGCCTGTGAGGACTTCAGAGAAGCTGATGATGAGGCCAAAAAATGCCCATCCCCTGCTGTAGAGATTTTTTGCTAAAAATGATTTCATAAGATGAAAAAAAAGAAAGGAAGGAAGGGAAGGGAAGGGAAGGGAAGGGAAGGGAAGGGGAAGAGGCGAATTAAGAAAGAGAGCAGAGGAGGGGAGGCTGAAATGGTTGTGTTCATCAGAGATGCCTCCCAGCATAAAAATTGACAATCCACTGACACCTCTGACAACAAGCCCTCTGGATGGATGGATGGATAGATGGACGGGTGGCGATGGGGGGAGCTGCTGATAACAACACGACTCACACGTCTGCTCTGGAATATCAAGGAGTGGTTGATAAGCCCAGTGCGATGCCTGGAGCACTTCATCTGCAGGCAACTTACTCTCTGCAATATGGAGAGGATTGCCACTAATCCTACTGCATTACTGTTCACTTGACAGAAGTCGCCTCAAACAACTTGCGTCTGTTCTTGTCCCGATTTTGCTGTCGGTATTTATTAAGACCACTGCATTCAAAATGGCACAGAACATAGCCTGCGGATAACATCTTAAGCTTTGAGCTTTGGAATGTGTGTGTGTGTGTTTGTGTGGGTATTGGCATAGACACACAACATTAACATTCCCAGCCAGTGCCCTCTTGTTCTCATTCCTCTGGACACAGATCCACCATGGTTTGAACTCCATTTTGTCTCCTGTAAGACGGTGAGTCATGAGTCAAACATGGGTGGCTTCAAGGGTTGCAAGAACTAGACGAACTAGGAATCACTGAAGTCAATCCAGAGGATTTTTCATGAGCTAACAGTTTGCAATATGATGTCAAAAAGGAATAAAAAGCTAACGGGTGAGGCATTGGCCAAGACCTGAAATCATCTGGGTATAGTGTAAATCTACACTCTACACTCTACATTGTGTAACTACACGATGGTGGTGCTATATCATCATTTTTGTTTAATACTGATATTGTTTCTGATTATTGTTCCCTTGTGCAATGGAGAATGCCCCATGGTTGCTTCTGCAATCAAAGGAAGCAAGTGGCACATTGAGCACACTGAAGGATAGTTATGCACCACTGAAATAAGCATTCTTCATAGACAACTGCACATCAAATCATTACACTTTGTCATTCCATTTATGCAATCATCACTGAATACATCAGTTGCACAATCACCAAGAAAAAGTACAACTGCATGTGTAAGGGTGCATGTACACTGTCAAAATATTTAGTTTGACATCAATTTAACTGCCATGGCTCCATCCTACAGAATCCTGGGATTTGTAGTTTTGTCAGGTACCAGCACTTTTTGTCAGAAAAGGCTAAAGAGCTTGTAAAAGTACCCAGCTTTCATATGGTGAAGCTACAGTACTTAAAGTGGTATCAACATGTAAGGCATTGGGGAAATACAGTGTAGAAAAAACACCAACCGGATTCCAGCCTCAGTGTGTATGGTTGGGTATGGATGTTTATCTTTCTCTCTGATAGGAAGAAGCCTGTTTCACAAGCTGAGAAGGAGGGAAGTGTGAAACTTTCACTTCGTCACTTTTTTAAAAATTATTTTTATTCACATAATAAAATATAACAAACTAAGTGTGACAACCAGCAAAACATACAGACAAGCAAGCAAACGAACAAAAGGAAACATAACTAAAGCCACATCTTCCTGCAACACAGAAATGGACACAACCTATCACTGGAAATTCATACCTTTTGGGGCTTCCGTTCCATAAAATAAGAAAAAAAGCCATTAAAAATTACTTATTTGTAAAAGTGCAAAATATTAATACTGTGCAGATTTCTAAACTGTGCTGAAAAGACAGAATCCTGGGGCAATGATGGCTTGTAGTAAGGCATTGGGGAAATAGGCTTCTCTGAGATAGCAGATTCGGGTCCGCTTTCTATTGTCACACTGCATGACCCAGGAAAATGTGAAACAGTTCTGTTTTACACAGAAGTTCTAGGGATGGAAAGAAAATTGACAGTTGTTTCTTGGCTAAAAAAATGGGATCCCTGATAGTCAGTAAACCCAGCCAGGAAGACTAATGCAATGTCAGTTTTTCAGGAAATTATTCTGCACAGAAAAACAAGTGAGTTCTTTCTGCAATAATAACAATAGCAATAGCAGCTTCATTTATATACAGCTTCATACCACTTTAAGTAGTCTCTAAGTGGTTTACAGTGTGTAAGCTAATTACCCCCATCAAGCTGGGTATTCAGTTGAGCAGCCTCAGAAGGATGCAAGCCTGAGTTGACCTTGAGCCCTGGCTGGTGTTGAACTTGCAAGCTTGTGGTTTGTGAGTGAGTGGTTGCAGTGCTGGCATTGAACCACTGCATCACCAGGGCTCCTGGCCATAATCATGCCTTTAGTGTGTGTTTAAAAAATCTTTTGTGAAAAACACTCTTTCCAGATGGCCACTATGCAGAAATCAACAATCTTGCACACACAAAACCCCATGTGGTTATAACTTTTTGTGTCTGCAGGATTGCTGTTTTTGCACAAGATTTGGGGGTGTGCAAAACTGGTTTTGTGTGTGAGAGTAAAACCAAGAAGTCTTTCACAAAAGAAACAGAAACCTATTTGTGCCGGATTGTTGGATATTTTTGTGCAGAAACCAGTAATCCTGCACTAAAAATCTTCTGCAAAATCCAGCAATCTTGCACAAAAGAAATGGTCTCTCTCTCTCTCTCTCTCTCTATCTCTCTCTCTCTCTCTCACACACACACACACACACACACTTTGCCAAGATGACTGTTTTGTCTACAGAAAACAGCAACACATGTGATTACCTGAAAACAGTGTTTGCTTATTTGTTTTTTGCATCCATGTACTCACACACACATGCACACACACACTGCTTTCATGCAAAAAGCCACACATATTTCTGCATGGATAAATTTCCTGAAACCTTTTGGAATGTTTGAATATTAAGTGAGAACTGTACAGAAATATTCTTTTTCTCTTTAGTACGGAGAAACCTGTGGAAATTATTCATCATTGCTTGTGAGTACACAAGAGTTGAATATCTGCATCCCTAGAGAGATCCCAGTCAAACTTATTTGAGTCAACAGAAGCATGCATCCATTAATGTGTTCAATTGTGGAGGGAAAATGTGGCATAGAACTGCCACTGAACAGAACTGGAAATACAAAACAGAGGGAGTTGTCAGAAATTCACTCGACAGACAAGCCCATCATCACTCATGCAAACACTAGCTTACTTAGATTTCCTTCATGACTGCTTATCTTAACCCTGGAGTTGGTGCACATAGCCTTTGGTATTTGACATGTATGGGGTTGAGGCAAGAAGGCAACATACACACTTTGTAGGTAGGGCTTGTCAGAACACAATTGATCCTTGTGTGGAGGGCTAGTGATACACACACAGGTGTGATTCTACCCTTGGTTTTGATGAAACCAAGGGCTGAATGTGAAAGCCAGCCTGAATTAGAAAACAGTTCTGAAATGTTTGAAATATTCAATGAAATGCATCCCATCAAAGCTGGACAGCTGACATCTGGGACAGGAGATGGCAGCTGGAATACATGGCCATGTACCACTGGAATGCTCCCCTTTTTACAAACCTAGGCTATAATGATAGCATGGATTTCCATCATAAATCATATTTTCCATCCTCCATCTCTTGCTTGTTCTTGCTCAAAGAGGCCTTGGTGTTTCCTTTTGTGGTTGCCATAGCTGAGGCTTGAAGATAAAATTAGGGTAATGATGATAAATTTTGCCCTCAAGCCAAACCATTTCCCCATTACAGATAATTCCCTCCCACCCCACAAAGAAGTTCTGTTATTGGAATCCGAGACCAGCTACATCTGCTGGCTCAGAGAGGCTGCAAAAAGGAGCCGACTCTCGGCTGTAATGGGTTTATAGATTTGAAAATTTGCTGTAAACAAATAAATGAGGGGATGGGAAGGGAAGAGGGAGGGGAAGGTGGAGGCGGGAGGAAGATGAAAAACAAGAGATACAGACCCTTCCACAGGCCTCCAGCCAGCAGGGTACGTCCTTAGCAAGGAGGGAGCAACAGCTTGAAGGCATCTGAGGACAACCTTCCACGGGTTGTACGTGCCCAAATGAAGATAGCAATGTCATGTGCTTGAATCTCATCCTCTGCCTGCACTGTTTCTTCATGACTTTTTTAAAAAATGCTTTCCTTTTACTAGGTTTGCCTTCTTAACAGACCTAACATGATTTTCAAGGTACAGTACTGAATTCAGGACCTTGGACAGAGGCACAAAGAATCCCTCTGGGTTGGTTCTATTTTTTCTGTCTTAATCCTTCTACACAAATATCTGATTCTATCTATCTATCTATCTATCTATCTATCTATCTATCTATCTATCTATCTATCTATCCATCCAAAGTCCTTTTAATCAGTTTTTATACTGCATTTGCCCAG